>NW_026652292.1:9545039-9697114 GCF_009828535.3 Hylobates moloch | reverse complement strand
TAATTTGCTCAAGCAATGAAACTACATCTGGTACAGCAGCTGCAATTAGGGTCACCACTAGATTAAGCTTATGATAATCCACTGTTATTCCCCAAGATCCACCTGTCTTCTGCACAGGCCAAATGGGAGAGTTGAACAGGGATGTCGTGGGAGTCACCACCCCTGCGTCTTTCAAGTCCTTGATGGTGGCACTGACTCCACAGTCCCTCCAAGAATGCAATATTGTTTTTGATTTACTCTTTTCCTAGATAGAGACAGCTCTAATGGCTTCCATTTGGCCTTTCCCACCATAATAGCGCTCACCCTATTAGGGAGTCAATGTTGGGGTTCTGCCACCTGCTAAGTATGTTTATGCCAATTATGCAGCCTGGCACTGGGGAATTGACCACAGGATGAGTCCAGGGACCCACTGGACCCACTGTAAGTCAGATCTGAGCTAAAGCTCTGTTAATGACATGACCTTCATAAGCCCCTACTTCAACTGAGGACCACAATGATGTTTTGAGTCCCCTGGAATCAACGTCAGCTCAGAGCCAGTGTCCAGTAGTCCCCGAAATGTCTGATCATTTCCCTTTCCCCAGTACACAGTTACTCTGGTAAAAAGCCGGAGGTCTCCTTGGGGAAAGATGGGAGAAAGATTTGCTGCATAAATTGTTGGTAGTGTAGTGGGGTCCTTCTTCAAGGGGACCCGGCCTCCCCTTCATGCAAGGGGTTCTGGGTTTGTAAACTGGCTCAAGTCTGGAAATTGATTGAGGGGCCGTGATTCTCTGTTTTTATAATTCAAATTAGTCTTTTGTCCATTTCACCTAGAAGCTTTCTGCTTGTATAAATTAGGAATGCAGTAAGCTTCCTATCAATTTCACTTCTAGGAACACTGTGATTAATTATCCAATGCCATAGCTCTGCACTAGTCAGACATTCTGATTGCCTCATTGCCTCTGCTGTTCATTATGGTAGCTGCGCCCACCTTGCCTTTGATGGTCGAGTGCTGCCACCTGGCCCCTGCCACCTTGGTATCTAAGCAAACAGAGGTGTTGGGTGGATTCTGAGGAGAATCAACATTATCTTGCCTGGCAACTGCCTCAGAAGAGGTCATCACTGTTCCCTCAGGCAGCACAGGGTTTATCTCCTCAGACAGAGGTGCAAAGGCTGGTGGCAGCATGGGTCGGGGAGGGGATGTTGCCACTACTGGGGATGGGAAAATTCCTTCTGGCAAAAATGGTTCATCAAAGTTTACAAACTCATTGTGCCCAGCTTCATCAGGGTCCTCCCAAATGTCCCCATTCCAAGTTGCAGGGTCCCATTCTTTTCCAATCAATGCCCTCACTTTAACAGTAGACACCTGGCGAGGCTGTGCATGCACCTTTTGTTTCAGGTCAGCCACTCGCATCATAAGGGCTTATATCTGTTTTTCCACAATTTCAGCTCTTTCTCTACAGGAGGTAAGACTCTCACTTAGGGCAATCTTAGCAGATTTGAGGTTCAGTATCTGCTTCTGAAGCCCGGAGACAGAATCCCTGAGTTCATCATTTTCTTTCATCACTTTGTCCACTGAACTTAGGAGCAACCAACCAGTTTTATTATATTCCTTGGTTCTCCACATATGGCCAAAGGTATTATGTATAAAGTCATGAACTCCTTGCTTCTCACAAGCGGTGAATCAGGAGTGTCAAATGCATTTATTTTACATAAGTCTAAACAGTTTCTGCCTAGGACTATCAGTGTTCTCCATACTATTAGAAGCAGAGTCCTTAGCATTTTGGGTCTAATTATACTAAGCAGCCAACTCCAGAAATCCCAAAACCAATGAAAGAACTCCATCCTTAATGTTCTGTTCCTCTAGAACCACTCCTGGTACCAAAATCTGTATTCCTTAGACTTCCCTAGAGGGACAGAACTAATAGATAGATATATACATATAAAGGGGAGTTTATTAAGTATTAACTTACACGATCACAAGGTCCCAGAATAGGCTGTCTGCAAGCTTGAGGAGCAGGGAGAGCCAGGTCCGAGTCTCAAAACTGAATAACTTGGAGTCCTGGAGTCCGATGTTTGAGGGCAGGAAGCGTTCAGCATGGGAGAAAGATGTAGGCTGGGAGGCTAGGCCAGTCTCTTGCTTCATGTTTTTTTGCCTGCTTTATATTTGCTGATGGCTGATTAGATGGTGCCCACCCAATTAAAGGTGGATCTTCCTTCTCTAGCCCACTGACTCAAATGTTAATCTCCTTTGGCAACCCTTACAGACAGACACACCAGGATCAATATTGCATCTTTCAATACAATCAAGTTGACACTCAGTACTAACCATCACAGTTAGTATAGGGGTGGAGGGAGAGAAAAAATATTATTTTTTCTTACTACCCACAGATATCTAGACTTCAAAGGAGTTTACTTTGCATGATAGATGTGTTCCTGAAAAGTTCATTGTAAAGCACAATTTCTCTTAGTCACATTTTGTCTTCTTACCAACAGTTTCAGGGCTTATCCAGCTTCATTCTGCCCACTGTTTCTTCACCGATGGAGCTCAATGTCTGTGTCCCCTGTCACATTCTCATCACTTTGAAAATGGGAAATGATTGGCAGGCAACCCTAGGACACCACACTTCTAAAATTGGCCACAGCTATCAGCTAAAGGGAGCAATGCCAATATGAGGTGGGCCCACATTGTGTGAGATGGAAATTAATGAAAGCAGCCCTGGGTTGATACTCACATCCTCTGCTGGAGAAATTAACAGCAGTGTTTATCTCTGCTAAATCTAGGCATGGTGTATCATCGAGAGGTTTCCTGTCAGGTCCAATTTGGGATCATCAAATTAATTGTTACATGTGACAAGCTGACATGCAAAGAAAGCGATAAATACCTCAGTGCCGGCTCCTTGTTGGAATTCCATGGTGAGTTCCCAGGGCCAGGGGGCATGAATGATAAATGAGGCTAACGGCCTCCCTGCCCACAGCAGCCTGCCCGTTCTCTCCGTGGCATCAGAAAACACCCCTGTTTTCCTTGAAACCTTAGTTAACCCACTCACTTCCTAACAATTGTGTTAATTTTTCTTAGCATTTTTCTTTTGCTTCTGAGAGGTGCTATGTACCTAGAAATGACCCAGCAGCTTCTTCAAAAGTATCTTTGCTGGGTCTTCAGGAACTGCCTGGTAATTGACCCACAAGACATTGCCAGTTTGCCTGCGTTTATCAAGCTCAGAAGATTTTGCTGTAGGAACCCACTGGCAGCTCAGGCTTCTACTCCGTGTCCCCAAGGGTGGAGTGGTGCAAGATGTGGCCAGGCGCTGTTTAGACCCGGTTGCCTAGTGGTGCAAGGTGTGGCCAGGCACTGTTTAGACCTGGAGTGAGTGGCACCTGGAGGTGGGTGGGGCATCAGCCTGATGGGTTGGAAGTTGCTCCTGTCGCTGTCCTGGGCCCTGTAATCTGGCTGCCATTCCTGTTCCTTCACAAATACTCTCTAGTGCAAGTACAGCAGCATCCTCCCAAGGACCAAACCCAAGGGACGTCAGGCTACTGTGTCTTTAACCTCTCCAACATTTTACGTTTGGAGCCTCCTTCTCTCCTCCAAAAACAGGAACTCAGCACCTGTCCGTATAACTCCCTGCACTTTGGGCACAAGCAAATTTAAGTCACATTTGTGGCACAACTCTGGAAGACGCAGAGACCCTTACGGCCTGCGTATCTGTATATTCGTATGTGTTAGTCCATTTTTAAACTATAGCAGTGCAAATACCTGGGAAATACCTGAGACTGGGTAATTTATAAGAAAAGAGGTTGAATTGGCTCACGGTTCTGCAGGCCGAACAGGAAACATGGCAACTTGTGCTTCTGGAGAGGCCTCAGGGAGCTTCCAATCATGGCAGAAGGTGAAGGGGGAGCAGGCGTCTCACATGGCAGGAGCAGGAGAGCAAGAGGGGAAGCATCACACACTTCTAAACAACCAGGTCTCGCGAGAGCTCACTCACAACTGCGAGGACAGTACCAGGGGGATGGTGCTAAACCGTTCATGAGAAATCCACCCCCATGATCAAGTCGCCTCCCACCAGGCCCAACCTCCAACATTAGGGGTTACGATTCAACCATGAGATTTGGTGGGGACACAGACCCCCATATCACTGTGTACCTGCATATCTGTGCTTCCTCACTTTTCAAGTCCTGTTGAATTTTTTTCTTTATATTTTTCCTGGCTTTGTTTTTATTTGTATTACCTGTTTTCTTGCCGTAAGAAGTATGAAGTACAGTTATCAAAATATTACTTCTAATTGTGATTTTTTTTAAGATTTAATAACAAGTTCTCCTGATAGGTCTGATCACTGCCATCACTTTAGAGTAGTGATGAAGGTCAATGGTATTTCTAGGTATCTGCAACAACAGGAATGTGATATAAAACTATTAATATCTGTGATTTCTAGTGATGAAAAAGTTACAGGCACTGCCGATGCTGCCGAGTTCACCCTGAGAAGGCCTGCTAAATATCAGTCAGATGTCAGTGGAGATAAAGATGTGGGGTTGGTTGGTTTGTTGGTTGGTTTTCCCCCAGCCTAGTTCATGGGTGTCCTGAATTTTATTTGTGGACCCATTAGATTAAGAATCTTTACCTTATACCTCCTAGACCTGTGTTATGTCAAAACTGTGTTATGTCTACTCCAATTTTTTATTACATCAGACAACTTTCCAAAGGTGTGGATCTCAGTGTGACTCTCACGGTTCTATACCCCATATGCCCTTTCCATGTGGAAAGAACCCACAGCCTACTTTAAGTGATTCCATTGCAAGCCTGCTTTCCTGCGAGTCCTAAGTACCCTTTTCATTGTCAAATATTAAGAGGAAATACATGGGCAGCCTGATGGGATCTTGACTGCTCCCTGACGTTCGGTTCTCAGACCTCTGTTTGCTTCTGTTCACTGTCCATTAGAGAACTTGCATGTTCCCGCCTTTGCCATCACCCGAATGAGGAATAAACGCAGCAGCACTTGTCCAGCCCTGCTTCCCCGCCAGAGCACACCAGGCTTGCCTGCTGGCTGGAGGGATGGCTCCTTGCTGGTCCAGCTTTACCTCAGCCTCTAGTGGATGGAATGCACAGGGCTTGGGGCAGGAGACTTGGGTTTGAGTACCAGCTTTGGGACCTGCTGCCTGTGTGATTGTGGAAAACACTTCAGCTCTCAGGGGGGCTTCTTAGCTGGAAAATGGGGGTAAAACAATAACCCCTCTCAGATGAGAAGATGCCAGCCTTGAGCAAGATAAAGCACATTATGAATGGCTGTTGTTGGCGGTTCTCTGTTTCACTCTTCTGCCTCCCTCATCCTGCTCCTCCTGGGCTTGAAAATCAGTCATTGTGATCTCCTCCTCTGCTGCCCAGCCCAGTCCTGCTGTCATGCCTGGAACATAACTCCCACAAGGAAATGCTCTGACTGCCACAGATCCTAGACTTGGTTAGCCACAGAACCTCTTACTGGTCACCTTGTCTCAGTCTTGCCCCAGTCAGTTGACCTTCGATTCCGATGTTAGGTTGTCTTGCTGAGATTCCAGTTTCCCCACCCCGTAACCTTTACTCCCTAGGAATCAATTATGGAGCCTTTGACTTGGGAAGGTTGCCTGCGGAGTTCATCCTGAGAGGGCATGTTAAATATCAGTCAGATGTCAAGGAGATAAAGATGTAAGGCAGATTGGTTGGCTGGTCGGTCGGTTGGAAGTTGCCCCTGTTGCTGTCCTGGGCCCTGTAATCTGGCTGCCATTCCTGTTCCTTCACAAATACTCTCTAGTGCAAGTACAGCAGCTTCCTCCCAAGGACCAAACCCAAGGGACATCAGGCTACTGTGTCTTTAACCTCTCCAACCCAACTAGGTTGGCTCAGCCTAGTTCATGGGTGCATGTGTTGTATGGAGGCCTGTACTAATGAGTAGATGCCTTGGGGTCCACCTCAGGCTTCTCCCTCCCCCACTTCAATAGGAGCCCCATCTAGATCCATTTGATATCTTGAGGTTCCATTCAGATTTGATGTTTTAAAACAGGATCTACTGCTACAGAGGGAGAAGTTGCTAACCACTGAAAGAGTTCAACGTAGTCATTCTGCAATTGAATAACAGAAGCCCTGAGAAGCTAAGGGCATTCCTGCCAGCTTCAAGGCTAATGTATAGACCCACAGGGCTTCCCTTGCCCTAGTCTAGAACTCTCTCCCTTGTGCCATGTTGGTCTTATGGGTTCCTATCCTTTGTAACCTGTCATTTAAGGCCCTGCCCAGTCTCCCCCACCCCATCCAGCCCTCCTCACAGACATCAATGCCTACCTTTTCCATGAATCAGGACCTGAGAAGCCAGAATCTACTCGGCAGAATACACCGTGCTCAGTCCTCCTCTGCACCTCTCCTGCCCTTCCTATGTGAAGGGGTCTCCCAGTCCCTCCATACCCTGAATTGCGCTGGTCCTTCCAGGCCCCACTGAAGCGGCTTTTTCAAAGCCTTCCCTTATGACCCCAGCTCACAGGAGCTTCCCCCATCCGAATTCTTTCTGCACATGCTGTGTGTGTTGCTGTGTTAGTTTGCTAGGGTTGCCTTAACAAAGTGCCACAGACTGGGTAGATGAAACAGCATAAGTTTGCTGTCTCACAGTTCTGGAGGTTGAAAGACCAAGGTGTCAGCAGAGTTGGTTCCTTCTGAGGCCTCTCTCATTGGCTTGTAGATGGCCGTCTTCTCCCTGTGTCCTTAAATAGTCTTCCCTCTGTGCCTGTCTGTGTCCTGCTCTCCCCTTATAGGGACACCAGTCAGATTGGGTGAGGGTCCGCCCTAATGATCTTGTTTTAACTTAATCACCTCTTTAAAGGCCCTGTCCCCAAGTAGAGTCACACTCAGAGATTCTGGGAGTTAAGACTTCAACATATGAATGTGTTGCTGGGAAGGACGGGGGTGAAATTCAGCCAGAACAGCCTCTCACTTGGCACATAGTGGTTGCCTGCCTCAAGTCCTTCCTGCCCTGCCTGGTCCTGTGTTTCAGGAAGGATTATGTAGTATATTACTTTGTACCCACACAGTGCTTGCAAATGCTAGACACATGTCATTTTTCAATGAAAAACTAACTTGCTCTTGAGTCCCAAACTTGGGTTTAATGAAGCCAGCAAATCAGCGGTTCTTGAGGCTCTATTCAGAGCACTGTGTGAGAAAGAGTAAACAGACATCCCACCCAGAGTAAGGTGGCTGAGGTCTCATCAGGAAGATGGGGATAGACAGTTGGAGGGCAGGGTGGTGAGAAGCACTGACTCCAGGAAATAGAGGAAGCACTGTCAGAGCTCAGAGGATTTTTAATGCCGATAGAGTAAGAGAGCGTAGAAGTTATGGCTCTCACAGAGCGTAAACGCTGGAGGCAGGTGCGTGTGTGTCCTCAGAGGACCAGTGTGGGGGCAGTCATTAGGAGAATCCTGTAAACACTGCTCCTTCCTCAAACCAGGGCAGTTATGCCCCGGTGAGACCACCTTTGTCTCCAGTCCTACCCTGTCTGAGGCTGGCCTTCATAGAGGGTAGATGCAGACATGGATTGCTTGGCATCAGGGCAAAGTTCGAATGAAATTCTGATGAGGGTAAAAGCCCCAGGCCACCCCGGGTGGGCAGACTTCAGCCGCCAACTGGGAGCCATGCGCTACTCTTGGCCCTGCAGATCCCGAGGTCTGCTCACACCTACCTTCCCCTTGCTGTGTACAGAAGAGCAAAACCCTTTTCTCTCCCCTCATTTCAAAACATGGAAGTGTGGAACCCATGGCCATATTTATTTCATGTTGACAACTTCAGATGTTTCAAGAGTTCAAGTCTTAGATTCACTGATGTTTAATTAAAGACCTCGGTTGTTATTTATTAGCTGCACTGCCTTTTCTCTTTGTCTCTTCTGTCCTCACACAACACACTCCAGGGTAAATTCATTTCAGCCACAGTTTCTCACACCGTCCCTCTGCAGACAACCCCTCAGCTGTCACCACTTCCCCTGGCTCAGCTTGGTATTGCTAACTGGGCAGCTTGATGCAGATGCCTGAAATACCTTCAGTTGTCCCAAACAATTCCATTTGCCCCTCCCTTTCGTACCTGCTTCTCACTCACTCCACGGTGTCCCTTAACACCCAGTGATTGGGACTCAGGCACAGGTACAGGGCTGAAGGACACTCCCAACCTGCTTGCCCTGTCACCCGCAGAAGCCAAGGCATGTTCTGCCGTCAGGGCACCTTCTCCGGCCACTCTCCCAGGCGCTGTGCTTCCCACCAGCCCCTCCATCGGTGTGGACCCCCATCCCTTCCTCTGCACCCTCCAGAGCACACCCATCATCCCACCACGCTTCCAGGCCCAATGCCAGAGGCCTCCTGACCTCACTCAGAGTGCTCTGTGGCCCCTAAGCCCCATGAAAGGCTTCTGTGGCCCCCTCATGGTTCTGTCTGTGTTGGGACTGTGGACACGTTTCCCAGGAGGCCTCTCAGTGCAGTGGGGTGAACACAGGGAGAACAGGAGCTAAACCTGCCTCTGCCAGGGCCATTCTGTGGCTTGGGTCAGATAACGGCAACTCCCTGAGCCTCAGTTTCTCATCTTGGAGATGGGCCTGTGATACCGTTTACAGGACTTTTCAGGAGATTTGGTGTGATTGAGGCTGTGAAGGCTTCCGTATGGCCCCTGGCCAAGAGCAGGCCCTCAGAAGGGCCGTAGCCGCCTCTCCCTCAGGCTTTGGGGCTGGATTGTTTTGGAGCCGAGGGAAGGGGAGGGGTGGTTTGCTGAGGAAGTGATTTTTCCCTGATTTGTTTCTGCAGATGGAAGTGACGGAAACTCCCAGGCAGCCCCTTTATGTGGGCACTTCTCCGTCATCACAGAGCCTGGCAATCAGCCTCGAGCGGCGCCAGCATCACCTGGTGCTGGTTACACACAGATCGCTGGGCCGCTGTGTTTGAGGAAGGCTTATGTAGTATATAGAAATGTGCATTCTGACCAGTCCCAGGTGAATCTATGCCGATGCCCTGGGTCCCAAGACTCCACTTGGACCCATTGCCCTAAAGAATACAAGAGGGGCTGCAGTGCCCAGCACTCTTCCCTTTGGGGTTATCCCCTGGGACATGTTCCAGGTGGGTAAGTGTCAGCCTCTGGTCCATTGCCCACATTTTCAATGCGCTTGTGGAGGGTGGGAGTCCTGCTGTGCAGCAGAGTTCCAAGCCTGCGCCTTGGCTTCCTGTCACGTGATCGGAGGCAAGCAGCCTCTAGGATTCTCTCCTGGAAATTCATTACGCACCTTAGCTTGTGACCTGGCCTGGAGACTATGCCTCGGAGAAAGCCATACAGCCCTGTTTAACCATTGCCAAACCCATCTGACCACGAGGCAACCCTCTGGGCAGTGCGGTGGGATGTTTTGAACACACCCAAGCAATGAGGTTGGAATTGAAAATCCTTTCCAAGCTCTCCCCAGGGGTGGGATTGCTGTACTGGGCTCCCTTACCTACCTCGTTCTTCTGGGAGTGTCCTGCGTTTGGGTCTGGCACACCACACCACACAGTAGTCACACTGTATGAGCTCCACGGCTTACAGCATCGCATAGTCGGACTTTTATTCATCTTCTTTCCCTAAGTAACTCACCTGGGTTTTTATAGGGATGCATGTACACATCCTGAATAGCAAACCTAAAAACATTTATAATGCGTACCTCATACAGTAGAACTTCAGCTATTTGTGTTAATTATAGTGAATGGTAGTCAGATGTGCTTTTTAAAAATCCAGATTATTAAATACAAAGAAATGTGGTGGTGTTACTTTCATGGTCAAGCCGTAGCACACGCTTGTCTATTCCAGAGGTGCCAAGTGAATTCCTCATAGAGGGGATGTGACTGAAAGCACAAGGGAGGATTACTTGTAATGAACGTATCAATTATTTGTAGATTGAGGGTCTTTTGATTTTAATATTCTTTCTACTATCTTGTTTATGTTGCCTATAACCTTTGACCCAATGAACATGAACTTCAAATCAGTGAAATCCAATGAAATAAGGTTTTACTCTGTCATAAAAATCACTCACCCGACAACAGGCACAGCTGTGCTCCTGTGCTCTTGCAGCCTAGTTAGAGGTGCTGAGAACGTTTCACAGCGTCCAGAGCCTTATCTGTTGACCCCAAACCCATTCCTACATGGGCCTGCAGTGTAGGAGTCCACCTGCACAACTGCACAAGGAATTTCCCCCATTGCTTACAACGACAAAGAAAAGTGGAAGTGTGGAAACTGTTATCATTAATAACATGGTTGCAGAGTCGCCGTGCTTTTCACACTGCACACTCTAGCCCGTTGGTGGGTCATGAAGTCAGTTGAGTGGATGGAGATCAGCAGGATGGGACCATGCAGAAAATATTAGTGCATCCCAGGATACAAGGGGCAGAATTGTTTGTTTAGGGAGATGTGTGTGTGTGTGTGTGTATGTGTGTGTCTGATATGTGTCTATGTGTATGCCTGTGTGCATGGGTGTATGTGTCTGCATGTGTGTATGTGTGTGTTTATATGTGTGTGTGCATGTGTGTCTGTGTATGTGTCTGTGTGTGTGTATGTGTGTTTCTGTGTCTGTGTGTCTCTGTGTATGTGTGTGTGTGTGTGCACTTGTGCCCACTGCATCACAATGTAAAATGATCCAGGTTTTTATTGTGGGTCATGCTGAAAATGTAGGAAAGCCATTTGATAGAAAATCATTTAAGCAATTCCAGAGTAGAGAAGAATTAATAATCTGTTTTTAAAATTTTCCTCCTCCAAGTTGTCATTTGAGTTTATATTCTCCCAAGTTATTCTCTGCTCTGACAGCATACGCCCTTTATAATCTGCCTGTTGGTATATCTGCCTGGAGTTGTAACAATGCTCAAGTTTGTATTGCCCACGAAATTCCTTTGTACTTAATATTAAAGGATGATTCAGCTCTTCAGTATAGCATCCAACTCTTAAGAATTTCAAGCCTAAATAAGAATTAGAGCCACTTGGAGGTAGTGACAGCATGGGGTGAGGCACCAAATTAATGTGATTCATGGAAAATTTAATCTAAAAGAGAACTGGATGATGAGCAGAGCCAGTGCTCATCCAGTGCCACCCATCCATCACACCACCCTTGCACCACAGCACCTGTGCATCACGTGATTTCTCTGCCACGCCACCTGTGTGCCATACCACCCACACACCACACCACCCATGCATCACACCACCTGTACATCACACTGTCCATTCACCACACTGATCGCAAATCACACCACCCATGCATCACAGCATCTGTACATCACACTGTTCGTGCACCACAGTGTTTGCAAATCACACCACCCATGCATCACAGTACCCATGCATCACACCACCTGTACATCACACCGCCTGTGCACCACACTGCTCACAAATCACACCACCCATGCATCACAACCGTGCATCACACCACCTGTACATCACACTGCCTGTGCACCACACTGTCCGTGCACCACACTGACCGCAAATCACACCACCCGTGCATCACACCACCTATACATCACACTGCCTTTGCACCACATAGTTTATGTGCCACATCACCCGTGCATCACACCACCAGCTTTCCGGCCCTCAGCTCAGTGCTGGGGCCACATTGTTACAGGGTTTTGAATATGAATCTTTAAATTACTCAAGTTTGTGCTGCTGTTGAGAAAAGGCAGAATCCACCCTTGGGCAGTTCTCCCATTCCCGAGTCCACCCACGTGTCTGCCTCTCAACACTTGCTCAGCTGACTAAGCGACACCTTTCAGATATCAGCTGAAATCTCAATGGCCCTCCAAACCCGTTTAAACCCCTGCTCTATGCTCCTTTAGCACCTTGGCCTTCCCCTTCATGGCACTTGGCTTAAATGTAAACGCCCAGTTGATTTTTCATTATTCATTTGACATTGAGCCCCAGCCACCTCAGACGTTGCAAACTGGCCGACTGACTTGGGGACAGACCCATGGCTGTTTTTAAGGCCAGTTCCCTCTGACTTCTCCATGTGGGTTTTGAACATAGCCTGCCATCCTTCCCTCTTATAGTTGTGGGAATTCAGATCAAGAAAGGAGGAAGCACGTGAGCAGGTTACCTAATTAGGGGAGGACACAGGAGGTTTGTGTTGTTCATGAAGATGGACCTGAAGCATGCCGTGTGCATCAGGTTTTTCTGGGCTGTTCTGGAATGCTGAGCCCTTTTCTCCAGGGCAGTGCCCCCACCTACAGCATAGGATCAGGTGCACACATCTGCTGGCCTCTTCATTAGGTAAAATTTAATGTATTAAATTTGGATACTGTTTCTAGGTTAGTAAAAGGGTGTCCTTATCAAAACCCATCATCATTTTTGTCTCATAAACAAGAGACAAGAAATTCTTCCAGGTAAAATGTTTCTCAACTGCCTCTCCACTGATTAGTAAAGTGAGTTTGTCTTAACAAGTCCATCTCTTTCCGATTTTCTGACAAACCAGGTAACATTTGAATAAATTCTCAAGTTTGTGCCCAAGCCATATAAGGCGTTAATGCATTTGAGGTTTGGATTTGAAAGCATCAGCTGCAGTTAGGAGCCCAGGCTTCAGTGTCACACTTGTGAGTTTGGTTCCTAGCTTCTCCTCTTACTCACTGTGTAGCCTTAGGCAGGTTTTTCAACCTCTCTGTGCATGTGTCCTTATCTGTAAACTGTGACTATTAATAATACTTACCTAAGCTGACTGTTATGAAGATTACAGGAGTTAATGTGTCTCCAGTACATAGAATAGTTCTGGGCCCAGAGTCAGAAAGAAATACTAGCTATTATTAGTAGTATGTTCATTAGTACTTGATGTATCTCCATCATTTTATAGTCAAGCACCTAGAACTAAAAGTAATCCTAACACCCTGTAAGTGGATGGCTGTGGTTAATACAGAATATTTAGGCAAATTGTGTTTATGAAGACACTTCGGCCTGTTCTCATTGTGTACTGCTTTCCATGTTGTGCTGTTGGATGCAAATGCCGATGTGAGCTAAGCTCTCTGCAGTCCAGAGGGTGAAAGTGACTGTGGCTTCTTTCTCATCTACCTAAAATGATGCATGTTTGAGAAATGCTTTGTTTCTAGGGCTCTCACATGATTCAGGGGCAGTAAATCCCCAAAGGAATGTCACTTTTTTATGGCTCATGGAACTAATGTCTCAGCAAGCACACTTGGTCCAGCACACCCACCTAACCAAGGATTTCATAATTTCTGGAATTTCCCAACACATAGATATATCAAATCATAACAAAAGAAAATCAGCACTCAAAGGTATGACTGCACCTTACGTTTAAATCTGCTTCTCTCCCCATGAAAGATGATACTGAGTAGGAAAGGAAAACTGCAGGAGGGCAGAGAGCATCTTAGACCAAAGTTGAGTTCTCCTTTCTCTATGAAAAATGCCCGTTGTCTGACAGGTTTTGCCCAGATAGTACATACCATGAGGGCATGTGGCCCTGCATGAAACTGCTTCTGTTTCATCACAAATGACAAGGCAGCTAAAAGACTGGGGCCAAATGCACAGCCTTGTTCTCACACAGCGGTGGAGAGAGCCCAGGCTTCCGCCACACAGACTTGACCTTCCAGTGACCAAACAGCACGTGGCCCAATGGTGGAGAAAAGGAGGATGGAGAAATGGATTCCCTAGCCCGGGGCCTCCTGCTAGATCACTGTGGCCCCTCTTTAGCCTCCAAGGTAAAACTTTTCCCAAAATGTGTAAGCCACCTTCGCCTCTACATAAAATATGGAACACAATTGAAACTCTGCCTTTAATACATGTCTCACAGCCCTCTGTAGTGTGGGCCACGGTGGGTTGATGCTAATGGAAGTTCTACCCAAAAGGCTTCCTTATTCAAACGCACTCAGGAAATGGGTGAAATGAAGTTAATCTGGTTTCCTTAAGATGGCTCAGAGCCCCAGTACACTAAGGGGCATTTCAGTCTCTCAGAGGAAGATACAGGAAGTAGTGTTTCCAGAATTTAGTTGACCACAGGTTACTCAAATTACATTGCAGGACGAGAGCCAGGCAGAATGTATTTTGGGCCACAATTCTGAGGTTGTGCATCCGACAGGTGTAGGAAGACCAGAGCTAGCCAGAAAGTTTGAGGACCCAGGTGCTTGTCCTGGCTCCACTTCCTTCCATTCCCTTGACCACAGGGACTGTCTGCCTCTAAGCTGCTTTCTCACCTGTATGAAAAGGAGGTCAGTGATGCTTGTGGGCTCCTGGCCCTGTACACTGCGCAGGAAAGACTGAGGGACCACAGGCAACGGGCTCTAAAATCAGTGAAAGGCCACACAAACAGAAGACAGCTGTTGGTGCTCAGTTCTATTAACCCAGAAAAGGCCAAGATACAATTTGGGGGAAATTCCCCGATTGCATTTGTTCTATTCGGCTTTGCCAAGGGTTTCACTTAATTGAATGAATCCAATTTTACTCTATACAGAGAAGTGTATAGAGCTGACCATGGCATCTCCATGTAATCCAGGAGTAATCTTTTTACCTCCTGACAGTTTTACTGTCTTACCTGTTTCTAATCCATTTCCCTTTCTTGGCAGCAGACTGGGCGACAGCACAGAGACGCATAGGTAGTGGTGAGTGTCCATGTCTCCAGGGCAAGCAAATACACCTTCCAGAGCACTCGAAAAACTGCAGAGGGCTTCATGTTTTCACACCGAAACTCACGGTGGCAAAAATTGAACGGATGTGAGGCTATTTATGGTCCCTAAATCCTACTTAATGTAATATCCATACATTTTGCTGTAGAAAAATTAATGGGTTTGAATATGGGGTGCTACCCAGGCCCCTCCAGAGCTGTTCACTATTTTTATAACATATTGCCTTTATAAAACTTGAAAAATCCTGAATTCTGAAAACTATGTAGCCCCAAGGGCTCCAGGTAGAAGAGATCAGGGACTATAAAGGAAACTTGGGGGTACAAAGGCACCTGTGGAGATGAAGGTCACCAGGCTGGCTGGTATTTGACAGGCAGGGCGCCCTGTTCCCGGGTTCAGGCAAGAGGTTGCCCAGCCCTCGGGATGCTGCTGTCTGCCACAGCATGGTACTGTGAATTCTCCCCCTCCTCACCACTGCTGCATTTTTTGTGAAGCCATAGAGACAAGCCAGTGCCTGGCCCCCAGCAAGGCTGGAGAGGCAGTGAAGGCACATCCCCACAGCCACGCCCTGCGTTGTCCTCTACCCGGGTTCCCTGGGCAGCCAGCCAGGGGAAGGCTCCCTGTGCCCCCCACACCCAGGCTGCTGTGTAAAGAAGCAATTGGCATGAGCCCCAGGACACTAGCTGCTGCCAAAGCCAGCAGTATTTTATAAGCCTTAAAAAATCTTGTTGTACCAGTCCATTATGAATTATTGAATTAACACTGCATATTTATAGCAACTTCTTAATAGTTTAATAATTTATTCATCCCTTATGGATCCTTTGGTATATTTCTTTTAATTGTTAGAGAAAAGAGTTTTTTTAGAGCTAACTTCACTGGACTACTTCCTCAATGATGCTTCGAGAATACTAAAATAGAATCCTGCACAGTTGTTCCAAAGCTTAAAGCACCTGATGCGCAGCAAACAGACCTGCCCACATGGGAGTCGGTGACACCCCCCCTGCCTGTGCACAGGGCTGCAACTCCTCTGTAGAAGCCCACAGCCGGCCAGGCCCCAGCTCTCAGCCCCAACTCAGCACACTAGCATTTCACAGCCTACGCTTGGATTACGTGTCTTCTGAGACAGTTTAGGGACCTAAGCATCATCCATATTGTTTCTAAAGGGAAAAACATCTTACTGTGTCCCAACAAGTAAGCTCCCTATTTTGGGAGCACCCCTGCTTTGTAAGGTGTGTCCTACTGCCCAGAGTGAGTCATTCCTCACAGAGCCCTGCAGCTGGCTCCTGCTCCTAGGTGCTTGGTGATAAGGGGAATCAACAGAAACAGGCTGTTTCCCAGCACTCACTTGTAGATGACTAAACCCAGAAATTGTGGAGTAGCCTTAGGAAAGGAGACGAAAGTTGAAAACTTAAGACCCAGATCCTTCAGACATTTGAGACTCTAGCTGAGGAGGCAAGGCATGCCAGATCGTTTATGCTCAGGGTAAGGGTGCACATCTGTCTGCATGTTACTGTCCCTTTTGCAAGGGTTTTTTTGGTCATAAGTGACATCGCACTTTATTAAAAAGACATGCTTTCTTAACAAGATGAGCTACCTTTGATCCTTAGTCTTTCTCTGGTTTAGGCAAGAGTCCTGCAAAGCCATCCAGCTGTTGTCGGCAGCTGCCAGGAGTTGCCATAAAGAAGGTAGATGGAGTTTTTCCTCTTAAATTCGTTAATTCAGGCTCGTGAATGTGGTCTTTGATAACACCCCATCCCTCTTTTCCTTACTGTCTCTAGCTAACTGTGCTTATCATTTAAGCTTCAACTCATGGTTCCGTCACCATTCTCAAGTTTGACTTGAAAAGATTGAAGAAGTACCTGTTAGCCTGAGCTCCCTCTAAAGAGGGAGAAAAGCTAATCTTCCAGGTCAGTCTGGCAAAAGCTGGAGGAAGGGCCCGTTTGCTTGGGGACTCCAGATATCAACCCATGGCCAGCAGATCCAGCTCAGCCAGATTGTCGGGTCACAAAAATAAATCCACTATCTCTAATTGCTCTTTTGCAAGCCTTTGAAGCGGGCAGGGCATGAGAGTTACTCATTCCTAAGAAATGAGCAACAAACAGTTCCAGCTAAGCACCCTGGTTCATTCACTGCCTGGCCATGACTACAAACTTGTGCTAAGCTGAGGGTCGCTGACTGGTGATGTCATTTGGTGCTCAGAGCATTTGTTGAGTATGTTTGTGCACCAGACCATGTGCCAGGCACTGGGCACACAACAAATTCCACCATGGTCCTTGACCTTGAAGGGGAGCCATGCTTGCAGAAGCCTAAAGCCGTGTTGTGATAAGTGGGAAGTTCTTGTGGGAACACAGCTGGGAAAGTATAAGTCCTGCCCTTGGAGGGGAAGGAAAGTGATGGAAAGGGAACATGAGCCAGCCTTGAAGTTGCTGTTTATCAACTGGCTCAAGTATCAAGGTAGAACCAAGCACAGGCAATCTGATCATTTCTTCCATGAAAAATGAAACTTAAGAGCCCCGGAAAAGTTGAGGATCATACCAGAATTCCGTGTCTCAGCTTGGAGTGACCGTGCAGCATATTTAGTCTGACATGCTTTGAGAGTGAAAGAAAGCACTGCTAGTAATAACCCCAGGACTGATGCCTGAGCCCAGACCGTCCCAGGGAATCAGGGACATGACTATCATCCTAGGGTTAACTTGAGGCCTAATTTGCTGCCCTGAATGAAGTTCATTCTCCCTCTACTGGTCAGAGAGGAGATGGCAGGGGATTGGTTGTACCACCCACCGCCCCCCCCCCCCCCCCACCGTCAACCTTTTTATTTATTTTTTTAAGAAAATGATAGAAGACAAATACGATGTCATCTGACATTGCAATCGTTATTGGAAACTACAATGCACAGTATGTTTGTACTTATATCCTTGAAAACCATTTTAGGGCTCTCTCAGCCCGTTACTGAACCATAAAGATGCTGGATTTAAAAATATTCAAATTGGTTCCTTATTGAGGCAAATGCTGAGGAAAAGCAGCAGATTGCATCTTGAGCTTGAAAAGAACTCCTCTTTGACTTGCGTTCTCCATGATGCAGCTGACTTCTTTTAAATCGGTGTTCTGAGTTAGTGCTCCCGTTCCATCTTCACCTGCCTTTATTAAACAAGCAACACAGAGGCAGATGACTTCTCTGGGTGCTTTATGCATGTATCTCACTTTAAACCCTGCATTTTTTGTTTCCTTGGGAAATAAACCCTCATAGCCAATGGTTGCTTCAGGTCTTGATCAAGTACCCGCATGCCCCGGCCAGATGCCATGGTTTGCCTCCTGGGTGTTCACCTCTCTATGGGCTTCTTCCCTCTGGTTTCTAAGGTGACAGCTTGTTCATCAGATGCATGGAACAGCACAGGCACAGGCATTTCACACCCGGCTATTCAGAGCAGGGGCCACATGGCCCAGATTTTCTGGGAACGTTCTGTTTTCACACATTCTGCCTTGTGCTGGTCAGCCAATGTGTTCTGGTTTGAGATAACAGAATGTAAAACAGTAGGGCCATCTTACCTATAGCACATGACCCAGAGAAACAAGGGCCCTAGGTTAGTTTGCAAAGCAGGTCAAGTTAGCCTTGAGTCCTATAATGCTGCAGAGAGCCCAGCACCCTCATGCCCCAGCAGGGCCGGCCCCATCTGGGTGGTTGCTCCTGGGTCTCCAGCACCCAGCACTGGGCAGGCACTGGGTGGTTGCTCAGTGAATATTTACCTGATGGAAGCGCCCAGGCACAGTGGTGGTGAGCACAGATCCATGCATGCCGACTGCCATGCCCCACACCTCCACACTGCCCCTGGGGCTCCACAGTGCCAGTGAGAACTCCCCACCAGAACCTGTGCCTCAGCTGAAAATGTCCTTCCCTTCTTCCATCCCTAACAAGACTCCCCTTCCTACAGGTCCCAGCAGGTGTGAAAAGGAGAACAAAGAGCCTCCAGTTCCTCCTTTGGCCCCAACCTTAGTTTGCATTCTAATTCATTAACATTTGCAGGGTGGTTTGCAGCTGTCCTTAGAGATGGTGGTGGCAGTTCTCCTGAAATGCACCTGTGTTGTTCTTGCACTTTCTGTCACTTCTCAGTGGGCCTCAGAAGTCAGATGGGTGGACTTATCTGCCCAGCCATGTGGAAGAAGGAAGGCTCTCATGTAGATGTCTGCTCATACATCCCACCTCAAAGTGAGGATTATACACTACAAATCAATTCCTCTCTGACGTCTTAGTGGAAAGTTTCCATTGAGCCCTAATGCTCCCTAGAAGCATGTCACATCCTGCCCGCGGAGGGGCCCACCCAGGGCCCCATTCTGGTTACCCTCTTCATGCTCAAGGCTGTGCCCTCCCGGTGCATCTCAGCTCATAGAGGAGCCCTCAGGGTCGCAGCTTGCTCTGTCCATCATCCAGCATCTGCCTCCTCACTTTGTGAATAACAGGGCACATAGATGTCTTCACTGGTGAGATTTGCTGGTGGTAAAGCATAATATCTGGCTGTCCCCATGGAAAGCAAAGGAAGCTGCCTCAAGGCAGGGGACACCCCAGGGAACCTTTAGGAGAAGCAGGTAGGAGTGAGAGCCGTGGGCCTGGAGCCTAGTGCAGCACACACTGGACATTCCCCTTGCTTCCTGCCCCTGCCCTTTCATTCCTCTCTGGAAAGCCTCGTTCGCCAAGTTCACAGAGATTCTGTGGTTCCCTACATGTCCTCAGGAATAGCTCTGGGGGAATTCTCATCCCTGATGGAGGATCAGTCTTGTGGAAGTCCTTCCTGTAAATAAGGACATTCTTAGTTTTCATGTGGTTGCCACAGAGACCGGCCACATCAAAACAGAGACAGCCTACTTTTCCAGAAACCCATGGTGACCCGCTTTCACATTAGCGTCTGGTAAACCTCACAGGTGTGGCCTGTTGGCCTCTTGCTATTTAGGGAGCCCTCTGGGACCAGTCTTCACCTCAGTCCCTAACCCAGCGTACTATACAGTGTGTGAACACCAAATGCCTGTTAGTGGAGAGGAGGAAGAAGGTGACAGTGATAAGAAGCGGAGACAAGCTCCTATGTCCTTCCAGCAACTGGACAGGCAGGAAAAAGTAGGAGATGCTCCAGAGAGTGTGCAAATGCTTCCTTGTTTTCAGGCATGCTTGATACTTATAAACACCGTAGACAGACAGACAGATAGGGAAGTAGGTAGGTAGGTAGGTAGGTAGATGTGAACAAATGTGAACCTGGAAGGGCCAGTCTTCCAATATAGATCCTTAGTGGCTCACTGGGTCCAGATTTTAAATAGAGCCAAGTGGCCATTTGCCAACTAGGGGTCATACAGGTACTCTGAGTTCCCCCCTAAACCTGCACCTTTTTATCTTTTGGACTTTCAGAGCTCACCTGAACCAGCCAACCAGGACTCAGCTATATCAGCCAATCAGAACTAAGCAAATTTCATTTTTTTAAATTTGAATAAACAGACCTGATTGGGAACCTGGGTGGGAATTTTGCTCTAAAACCCAAGCCTTCCTTTGTTCTTTGGAACATACCTTCATTTTACATTGGAGGCTGTGTCTCCCTGGTTTGCAAACTGTTCACTGGAATAAAGTCTCTTTCCTCCAAATTCCTTTTTCAGAGAACTTTTGCTGACAGATAGATAGATGATTGCTAGATAGATAGAATGACACTCTACATATATATGTATAGTATGTGTGTGAATAAATGAATGAAACCAACTAATAAATAAACCACAATAAACCTTAGGGCCTTGAATATTAATTTACCCAGGAGAGACCCAGTCACTAGAGATCAGGGCATCATGAATAGTCAATATCAGGGAGTGAGTGAAGACTTTAATTAGTGGCTCACAGTGCATTTCTCGAAACCCAAACTTTAGGGGACTTTGATGCTGGTCTATACCACAGCCTGCCCTGCTGTGCTCCCATTCTGTTCTAATACTCTGCAGTGTTTGCTATAAACGTAGGTGAAGGCAGGGCTGTTGGGTTGAATGTAAGGTATCCCAACTCACTAGCTGGTTTTGGAAAGTAAGCAGAATTGGTTGTGAGTTTAGTTTTCTGCCTACTTGACTCTGCTCTCTCTTTTTTTTTTTTTTTTTTTTTTTTTTTTACTAAGTCTGGAAAAGGCCCAAGTGCTTGGTATGATCTGAGGAGGGGCCTTAGGAGGGTTCCCAGCGCTAGCATTTCTAATCAGGTAGCAGTTGAATTTGCAGATCCAGAGACCACTGAGGACACTTACTGCATCAGCCTGGCTGGCTGGTGAGTAGCAGTGCTCTCAGCTCACCAACTCCCTCCCTTGCTGTGTGTGGGAAAGGTGAACTAAGGACATAAATCCTGGTGAATTCAGCCACAGAGGAATCAGAAAGCCCTTGTCCATCATGCAGTCCCTGACCTGAGCCCACACTGTGCGTGGTTCTCACAGGCCATGCTTTGACTCTTGCTAGATGCGTAGCTCTGTAACTAAGAGATACCTGGCTGGGAAGTATCCTCAGTGCAAGTTAACTCTGGCATCTCTCTCATTCTGTTGCTGGGTTCGACACAAAAACATCCTAGTGACAGCTGGTCCCATTTAAGGTCAGCCACCTGTGCTTCCGGAGATGGAAGTAGACTCAGACCAGATGAGTTTTTTGGTGTCTGTATTGGATTCGTGTGTACTTCTTTCTAATAGGAGTTCCAATGACAGTTGTCTTGTTGGATTTTTTTCTAGCTACATGATCATTTTCCTTTTTAGAGCCATCATAGTTTTATCCTATTTAAAATACTTTGTACTTTGAACCATGGACACCCACCTCCCAAAAATTATACCATTTATGACATGACCCTTGAGCCTGAAGATTGCATTTCAAAATATAGACAATAAATAGAGTGATTTTTAAAGCACCTGTCTAATCAGCATTAAGCAGTCACCAGCACCTCCCCATAATTGAAATTCCAAAGAATGACTCTAAAGCATGGATGTGTTCAGAATCAAAGATGGAACTGTTTTTAGGGTAAATGTTACATACTGAAATCAAGCAACATGTAAAGTTTTTAATACACAGATGATCGTTATACAGACTAATAATCAGACCAATTGTCCTCAGGCCCTGCTGGACAGCTGTGCATCTGTCTTGTAACGAGCTAACCAGGTAATAAAGCACAGTGAGCAGGCACTTCTTAGGGCAGTGCCAGGAGCCTTTCTGAATACTGCAAAGGACTATGTCCAATGCCTGATCTAGCATCTTTAGAGATGGCCCACCTACAGCCAAGGTCTCCCAACAATGTAGCTTTAGAGCTAAGCCTAGGCGGGCTTCCCCCCAGTATGTGCCGCATTGCCATGTAGTTAGACATGCACACTTTTTTTTAATTTGCCCCTTGGCTTTAATGATAACCTGCATTCTTCCTAAAAGTTACCTTCTCTGGAACATTTCATTAAGGAAAGGAAGCAGTCATTTTTGCTGCTTTATACTGTTTGAATTGTTCAGGCTGCTGGGAGTGGAGGTGGACAGGGATTCCCACTCTTTGGTGCTGGGGGAACCTTTTCTCATAGTAATGCCCTGAAACCCTGCCCCATGGCACAGTGCAATGCTTAGAACAAAGGAGTGGGGAAACTCAAGGTGGGCCCGCTGGCATTCTTCAAAGAAGCCCTGAGAAACTCTGAAATTCCCAGTCTTGAAAGAAATGAGAGAGAAAGGAAGTGTTATGCTTCAGAAGACAAAAAGCAATTTCTAGACTGTCTTTACATAGGAAACTAATTCATTACTTATTGCCACTAAACATGAGCTTGTCAGTGGAGGCCTATTCCAAGCACAATGAATACCTTATTTTATTTAAACTCCCTATTCTACAAAGTAGGAATCATTCCCATCTTACAGATAGACACTGAGGCTTTGAGAGGCTGCTTATCTGAACTGAGATTCAACCCCAGAACCATCTATTTCCTAAGCCCAAGCCCTCAAACGTGCCATGACACTGCTTTTGTCTGTGGTTCTGAATCGCCTCTGACTCCTGTAGAGATGGCAACACAATGTCTGGGATTTCTACACCAGGCTTAGGCCTCCCCCCCGCCACACCCCCTATTCCCTGGGTCACTGTCAGGAAGTGGTGCCTGGGCTGGGCCCCTCAGATGTGGTCGCTCCTGTATATGTGATGAATTTTGAGACTCTCAGTGGCCCAGGACCATCACTACGTATTAAATCCATAAGATGTGAGAAGGGTAATTAACACTTCCTGTCGTTATTTCCCCTTCTTTGCATCCAGGGAAAGAGGTAGAATAAGAAAGGGCAGGAGGAGCGGGAGGGAAGATCCACACACCAGAAGCTGAAGTGATCTGGGACGGGAAGAGTACTGGGCACACAGGAGCTTTCTGGAGCTGTGTCTAGAGGGAAAATGAAGGTTCCCGCCTGTTTAAACCAGACTCCCAGTCTGTGGCTTTCACACTACATGCAGAGTGTGGAACACGTCATGTACTGATGAGCCCTATTCACCCGACACACTCAGAACTTGGTGTTTTAGCCTTTCCTAACTAAAAAAATATATATATATATCTGTGAAGTTTTGACATCTGGATCAACAATTAGCCAAATATCTGTGGGTGGAATGCTACCTGGAGAGAAATATTTCAGAACCCCCAAATGAGAGCATCCTTCCCACACAGACCCAGACCTGGCCCAGACCCAGAAGAACAGGTTGGGTGAGGTTTTGTCCTGAAATTACAGTGTCCTGGAAGCAGTAGTTCTGAGGAAGGGGCAGATTGCTGTCCCAACCTCTTCACTGAAGGATTTGAAGACTCTGATTCCAGTTGTATGAAACCACCATCTCACTGCAAAGAAGGTGCTGTTAGACCAGTGTGAACATGAGCTCAAGCATTCTCCCCTAGAAAAGCACCTCTGGTTGCACCCTTTTGAAAAATGTTATAAATTTCTTATACCAAATTTAGAAGGAATTAGGTTCCAGATTATTTTCTCTCGGGTTTAGAATTGTGTTTACGGCACTGGAGTTGAGTTTTATATACCTTTGGTCAGACTCGTGACAATTAGCCACTCCTGGGGAGAAGGGGCACCCTCGTGCCCAGGTGCCAGCAGCCCTCGCCCGCAGTGCCCAGCGGGCTTCCATTTCTCCTCGAGGTGGCCGAGCTGGCCGGAGCCTTCACGGGCTGAGAGGACCAGCAGTGCCATCTTGTGGAAATGTTGTCAGTGCTGAAGCCAGGCTGAAGGAGGGAGACAGCCTCGACTGTCACACTCTGAAGAATGACGTTATCCAGAAATGTCTGGGTGCAGTCGAGTGAGACGTTTCCCTCTGCTCACCAGCCATGCTAATTATTATTTTGCTGTCCAGAAAATTAATAGCCCAAATAAATTAATACCAAGCCAAGAAAGTATTTCAAGAACTAAAAATGGCAGAAACGGATTTGTTTTCCATCGACTTACTAGGAAATGTTTAAAAAGTCACCCCAGGTGGGAATATATTTTTTATAAACTCTGGAAGCACAAAGCTACAGATTCTGAGCAGAGTCAAAACAAGAGTTTTGGAATTTGCTTCTAGGCTGCCCTGCAGGCTCTGTGCTTTCCTGAGGAGAGTGGACGAGGAGACTGCTTTTCCCGGTCAATGAGCGCATGTGCTGGGCCACAACCTAAGTCACCCCCTTCATCAGTGCATGAGAAGAGCCCCTGGCCCCATTCACTTTGTGCGGGCAGAAGCTGATCAAGGGTGCCCTGTCCTCCCACTGCAGTGCTCTAGTGTCGTGTCCTCTCTGTTACACACGTGCTAAGCACACACTGTGACTACCTTTCATCAGCACACAGTGGGTGAGGCCCAGGGGCCTCTTCTCCTGCACTGACAGAGGGTTTGATTTGAGGTGTGGCCCAGTTCTCAAGGTCATTACCCTGGAAAAGCAGTCTCTTTGCCCACCCTCCTCAGGAAAGCACAGAGCCCGCCAGGCAGCCCAGAAGCAAATTCTGAAACTCTATTTCAACCCTGTTTAGAATCTGTTGCTTTCTGCTGTGTGTGTGTGTGTGTGTGTGTGTGTGTGTGTGTGTGTGTGTGTATACACATATATACAGTCACCTAAGGAGATAGGGTCTGTTGCTGTCCAGTTTTATAGACAAGGAAACTAAGCCTCAGAAAAGTCAACCACCAGCTCACCAGCTTGTCCCTGGCAGTCAGGATTTGAACCCGGATCATCCAACACCCTAGCCCACACTCATGGTGTCCATTTGCCACGGTCCTTCCTTTCTGTGGTTCTGAATCATCTCTGGACCTGTCAGCTGCCTCTGGATCTGTTGGATGGTTTGAAGCCTCCCCTGCATTTTGTTCCCGAGACTGAAGAACAGAGTCGTCTGAGATGGCAGAGATCTCAGACAACCCAACCGAAGAGCACAGCCCTTGCGCTTCCTCCCAGGCTCCACCCCCAGGACCCCAAGCAAGGTTCCAGCCTCTCTGAAGCACCATTTCTTCCTCCATAAAATAGAACATCACCTGCCGAAGGAACTCAGATGAGCTAATGATTTATGTGGAAGTGCTTTGTATGCTAGTTAAATGCTAGAGACATAAGTGATCATTTTTCAGAAAAAAAAAAAAATCCACTACCAAGTCAGAAAGTAAATCTTTAGGTAGATTTGAATATATTGTACTGTCTGGTTGAATAAAGGACTCTCAGGTTACATTTAGATTGCTTACCTTAAAACTCTGTGTCTCTAAATCATATACAGAAGACAAGCTAAAACTTGAGGCCGCTGAGCCCTTTAAAATGAGGGGACTGGGCTTGGGGCCAAGATTACATGCCCTATATGGCCCTCGTTCCAAGTCTGGTTCCCAGAACTTATTACTGTGCAACCTTCGGGCAAATGACCGGCCCTTTCTGATTTACCACTCTAATCTGTGAAATGGACAGCTCCTGCCTCACAGGACCAAGAGAGTTAGATACAGCACTTCTAAGGGGAGCGCCTAACTCAGCACCTGGTCCATAGTACATAGTGGTGATTGATAAACAGTAGCTTTTATCAACCTGAGATCATTTCTATCCTTTAAGGAAAATAGAGCACCAGTGGCTTATTAAAGGCCATGTGTCCCTGCCTTCTGTGTACACACTTCCCACTGATGATAGAGTACATTTACATGAAAAGGAGACAGCATTTGCAGAGGATAACTTAAGTAGACTTCCATGAACCCAGGTCGAAACTAATATGAAAATGATTCTGTTACATACAACTCTCCAGTAATGCCTTTGCTGCCATGTTGATTACTTTCAGCAGGATCAGAGACTTGACCAGATTCCCAGTTTCACTACTACTATGCACGTGTGTCTGTGTGTGTGCATGTTTCTCCCCATCCCAGAATGCACCTACGTGGTAACTAAGCTGACCCTAATCCCTACCAGGATGCTTGGGAAGGAAGAGGCTGACCAGTCAGATGCACATCAGATGTACCTCCCTGTTGCACAGAATCCTATTTTGGGGTGAAGAAGAGCACTGTATTTTTCCAAGAGTGCAGAAGCTCCCCAGGGTTAAGGGAAGAAGGGTAAGGACCCCACAAAACTAGCTATGGTGAGCCAGGCTGGAGCAGGGCAGCAGATACAAATTACTTTGTTCACAGGTTGCCTAACAGTAGCAATCCTGTTTGAAGATTATTAGCAATTGGTCCTTTTGGGGAGCCCGGATTCATTTCCTGGCTGACCTGCTCTCTGTAGCCCAGGGGAAAGAATTATTGCAATATCGGTGTCCTGTGGGGACTGAGTAGGTACATGTGGGGTGTCACGTACAGTTCTAGGCAAAACTCTAGAAACCACACTGGAATGCAGTTGGGAGAATATCTGAGAGAGTGAAGGAATTTGAAATCATGACTTTGAGTCTGGGAAAGGGATGTTCTGGGGGCTTGTGGTAGCCTTCTTCAAATACCAAAGGGCTGTCCTGTGGAAGAGGCGTTAGACTTGGGATGGGCGCTGGACTAAGTGCAGGGAGACAGAATCCAGCCCACCTGGGAGACATCCAGGCGGCCCCCACTGAAGGCCCTTAAGCTCTCAACTGCAAAAGGATGAAGGTATAGATTGCAGCAGCCGCCTGCCTGGTAGGGAAACTCCTGTCCAGCCCTAACTCACAGAGTGTATCGCTTTACACCTCTCAGAACTGGGGCAGAAACCAGGCTGTCAGAGCCCCGCGATGATGAGGGAGGGTGTAAAGCCTCAGAACACAAAAGAATGTTAAGTCTTCTCAATTTTTATCTGAGTTACATGTTGGGGTAGCAGTAACTTGAATATATTGAGTTAAATAGTTGGTGTTTGGGAGTTCAGGGAAGTTTTAAAACTATGAATTTGGGTTTCTCAGCCCTTTCCACATTCCTTTAAAGATGAGACCATCAAACTCAGTCTTGATGATATCTGCATTCCACAGGGTTACTCACTCAACTGAGCGTTTCTGGCATTTTATCCTGTCTGTCTGCAGTTTCCACAGAATGCCAATAAGGTATAAATCTTCTTCATTAAGAAAATTTAGAAAATAGCGAACTTTTGTTAAGGACAAAGGGTCCTTTTAAGAGTTTGATGTGGTCATTACCAGATGGACAATGGAGACTCAGTGCACGGACATCAGGTGGCTGCTTAGTCTGGGCGTGAAAAAGCTGCAGTTTCTGCTAGTGTATAGGAGGTGTTATCTGGATTCTAATCCTGGCTAATTCTGCCTGGCTTGCAGTTCCTTTAAATTTAAATAAGTGTAGTTTTTAAAGTCTGGAAAGGCCTGAGGATATGGGGCGGGCAGGGTTGATAGTTTTCACTCTCTGTGTTTCCTGAGAGAAAATAATGTTGCATCTTCAAAACAGCATCTGTGTCAGAATGATTTTCATCAGATTAAATAAATCCTCAAAGCAGCTATCGTACTTCTTAGACTTGAGAAATGTAGGTTATAGTTTGCATGGAAGCCTAATGGCATTTAAAATAGGTGTGTTTTGCATGTACAGCCTTACACCCAGACCTTTGACTGGGGTTTCTCGCTTGTGAGATTTTGTTCAAGCTACCACATCTCAAAGAGTTTAGTAACTGTTTTTACTATATAAACGTCATAAATAATTGTTTGCCAATTTAAGTTGCTGTTAATTATAGTTGGAAAAAAGGATTGGGGCCAAACTTGATGAAAACCTTTAACACAACATACGCTCTGTCACGGGACAAGTCACATGAAAATACGTATCGCCGTTAGACATTTTGGAAGAGGCCTGCCTTTTGCATCTTTTCATGGGCAGCTGCCATATGTCCTTACAGCCAATTATGGCCTTTTCAGTTTTAGAGGAGAGAAGAATTTTGAGGCGGGACTTTTGGTCATAAAGACCTTTAATGAATGATCAATACAGATTGATATTTATTATTCTGTGGCAGGGAAGCTTATTCTTAAAATTAGTTGCTAAATCTAAACCACAGTATGATACCTCTTCACACCCATTAGAATAGAGCCTTTATCCAAAAAACAAAATAAAACAAAACAGAAAACAACAAGTGTTGGCAGTGATATGGGGAAATAGGAACCCCTGTGCGTTGCTGGTGAGAATCTAAAATGGAACAGCCACTGTGGAAAACAGGTTGGTGATTCCTCAAAAACTTAAACACAGAATTACCATATAACCCAGCAATTCCACTTCTGAGTTACACACAAAATAATTGAAAGTAGAAACTCGAGCACGTATTTATACACCCGCATCCATAGCTGCACCATTCACAGCAGTCCAGGTGTCCATCAGCAGATGAATGGATAAGCAGAATGTGGTCTGTCCGTACAGTGGAATGTTATTCAGCCTCAAAATGGAATTCTCACACATTCTGCAACATAAATGAACCTTGACAATACTATGCTAGATGGAATAAGCCAGACACAAAAAGACAAGTACTGTATGATTCCACTTACCTGAGATCCCTAGGGCAGTTAAACTCATGGTGATGGCCAGGGGCTGGGAGGAGGAGAGAATGGGGAGCTAGTGTTTAACGGGGACAGACTTTCTGTTGGGAATGATGAAAAAGTTCTGGAAATAGATAAAGGTGATGATAGCATAATATTATGAATATACTTAATGCCACTGAACTGTATACTTAAAAATGGCTAAAATGGTACATCATTTTTTTTTTTATACTTTAGGTTTTAGGGTACATGTGCACAATGTGCAGGTTTGTTACATATGTATACATGTGCCATGCTGATTTCCTGCACCCATTAACTCGTCATTTAGCATTAGGTATATCTCCTAATGCTGTCCCTCCCCCCTCCCCCAACCCCACAACAGTCCCCGGAGTGTGATGTTCCCCTTCCTGTGTCCATGAGTTCTCATTGTTCAATTCCCACCTATGAGTGAGAACATGCGGTGTTTGGTTTTTTGTCCTTGCGATAGTTTACTGAGAATGATGTTTTCCAGTTTCATCCATGTCCCTACAAAGGACATGAACTCATCATTTTTTATGGCTGCATAGTATTCCATGGTGTATATGTGCCACATTTTCTTAATCCAGTCTATCATTGTTGGACATTTGGGTTGGTTCCAACTCTTTGCTATTGTGAATAGTGCCACAATAAACATACGTGTGCATGTGTCTTTATAGCAGCATGATTTATAGTCCTTTGGGTATATACCCAGTAATGGGATGGCTGGGTCAAATGGTATTTCTAGTTCTAGATCCCTGAGGAATCACCACACTGACTTCCACAATGGTTGAACTAGTTTACAGTCCCACCAACAGTGTAAAAGTGTTCCTGTTTCTCCACATCCTCTCCAGCACCTGTTGTTTCCTGATTTTTTAATGATGGCCATTCTAACTGCTGTGAGATGGTATCTCACTGTGGTTTTGATTTGCATTTCTCTGATGGCCAGTGATGATGAACATTTCTTCATGTGTTTTTTGGCTGCATAAATGTCTTCTTTTGAGAAGTGTCTGTTCGTGTCCTTTGCCCACTTTTTGATGGGGTTGTTTTTTTCTTGTAAATTTGTTTGAGTTCATTGTAGATTCTGGATATTAGCCCTTTGTCAGATGAGTAGGTTGCAAAAATTTTCTCCCATTCTGTAGGTTGCCTGTTCACTCTGATGGTAGTTTCTTTTGCTGTGCAGAAGCTCTTTAGTTTAATGAGATCCCATTTGTCAAGTTTGGCTTTTGTTGCCATTGCTTTTGGTGTTTTAGACATGAAGTCCTTACCCACGCCTATGTCCTGAATGGTATTGCCTAGGTTTTCTTGTAGGATTTTAATGGTTTTAGGTCTAACATTTAAGTCTTTAATCCATCTTGAATTAATTTTTGTATAAGGTGTAAGGTAGGGATCCAGTTTCAGCTTTCTACATATGGCTAGCCAGTTTTCCCAGTACCATTTATTAAATAGGGAATCCTTTCCCCATTTCTTGTTTTTGTCAGGTTTGTCAAAGATCAGATAGTTGTAGATATGCAGTATCATTTCTGAGGGCTCTGTTCTGTTCCATTGATCTATGTCTCTGTTGTGGTACCAGTACCATGCTGTTTTGGTTACTGTAGCCTTGTAGTATAGTTTGAAGTCAGGTAGCGTGATGCCTCCAGCTTTGTTCTTTTGGCTTAGGATTGACTTGGCGATGTGGGCTCTTTTTTAGTTCCATATGAACTTTAAAGTAGTTTTTTCCAATTCTGTGAAGAAAGTCATTGGTAGCTTGATGGGGATGGCATTGAATCTATAAATTACCTTGGGCAGTATGGCCATTTTCACAATATTGATTCTTCCAACCCATGAGCATGGAATGTTCTTCCATTTGTTTGTATCCTCTTTTATTTCATTGAGCAGTGGTTTGTAGTTCTCCTTGAAGAGGTCCTTCACATCCCTTGTAAGTTGGATTCCTAGGTATTTTATTCTCTTTGAAGCAGTTGTGAATGGGAGTTCACTCATGATTTGGCTCTCTGTTTGTCTGTGATTGGTGTACAAGAATGCTTGTGATTTAATTAGTTGCTGAGCTGGCTGGGGTTTCAAAGCAAAGTTAGAAGGGAGGGAGAGCTTGGACTGTCTTTAGGAAGAACGTTTGCCTGGAGCAGACCAGAGCTAAAGGATACCCTCAGTCTGGTATCCTGTCACTTCCCGCCGAGTCGCCTCTTGTGACTCGATAAGACTTTCTCACGCAACACAATTCTTGAATATTGTGTAAAAAGTGCAGTCTTAAAGCAAGGACCTCACCTGCGGAAGTGCTGGATACACAGGGTTCTTTCAGTGCCTTATTTCTTACCAGTGCCAAACAGTTGGGGGCGCTGGAGCACAGCAGTGCAGGATGAAGTCTCAGGCCTTCATGTTGCTCTTCCCCAATTTCATTGGGTGGAATGCACACTGTTTTTGTTGTGCCCCAAAAGACTGCTCTGACCTAAGCTTGCCACTGAGTGACATTCCCTGTCCCTGCTCCTCAGCTCGGAGTCAGCCCTCAGGGTGTGCACAAGGGCAAGTTCATAGCCTTTCCATCCTGAGTCCCTTTGACTGCGGCGCCAGACCCTCAGCCTTGCCATTACTCAGCCAAGTCGCCAGCACCACATCCAGCAGAATGACTAGCCACTTTGTATAGGATGTAGCACAAAGCACACCAGTCCCTGGCTCATCGCCGCACCCGGCGGGCCTCACCTCACTCCCCACCACCCAATGGATGGCAGAGGCACATTTCTTACGCTGAGCCTAGCATGATTTTCATTGACATGCTCTGTCTTTATGAACAGAATCCAGCAAGCCACTAAAGCTCAGCAGATTCAGTCATGACTCACTACAAAGGAGCTGTCTCCGTGAATTTGGGGTTTCACAAGGACAGCGCCATCTGTGAATGCCTCCTGTGGACTCTTAGACTCTGCAGCCTGCAGCCATGGCCCTGGACACTCCTGGAATGAGCTGGGCCTGTGCGGGGAGGGTCATTCTTACTGCTGGGAGTCTCCTTTAGCCCCCGGGGTCTCCATGGCCATTCAGCAGTTGCGAGGGGACAGTGTCCTTGAGCGGCTCACATGGGAGTGAGGTGCTAAATGTGAGTTTAGGAAAGGAAAGAGCATGCCCTGAGAGTCAGAGGCTGGGTTCTAGGCCTCGGCTTCCGTGTGTGTTTTCCAGCACTCAGTCTAGAGCAGAGCTGTCATGATCTCGTATCATCAGCATTCACACACGTTTCTCCTGGGACATACTCGAGGCATAGAACCCCACCCTTGTCGTGATCAATGCAGGAGACGCCCAGAGGACACCACCTCTGAGGAGCACTGAGGGTAGGGAGGAAGGGTGGGACTGTGGCAGGCCCCTGGGCTCCACACCCCCGTCCTCAGTGCACACAGGGGACCAGTGCTGGAGACAGACTCCTATAGCGAGGTCCCCTGAGAGCCTCACGTGGCAGCTACTACACAGTGGGGCTCAACCAAGGAGCCTGTCAGGAACACCCAAGGTGGAGGCCTCTCCAGGCTGGCGCCCTGCTGCTGGATGGCGCCTCTGCGTCCTGGAGTTCCACTCCACCTCTGCAAAGGGTGGCGTACTCACAGGGTAGACCACCCTCATTGCTGGGGATCTCCTTTAGCCCCCAGAGTCTCCATGGCCATTCAGCAGTTGTGATGGGACAGTAGTTCTGTGCGTGTGTCAATCTTTATAAACACACACATACAGTAATACAGAATTACAAGTGATTTTAACTTTTTTGGCTTGTCTGCTTTTCAATAATGAATATGTACAGGCAGACCTCAGAGATATTGCAGGGTCTGCTCCAGACCACCATCATAAAGCAAATATTTCGATAAAGTGAGTCCCACGACTTTTTGGTTTCACAGTGCACATAAAAGTTATGTTTACACTCCATTGTAGCCTATGAAGTGTACAGTAGCATTACATCTAAAAAAAAACAATGTGCATAACTTAATTTAAAATTTTTAAAAATTTAAAAACTCTGTATGCTAATGATCATCCGAGCCTTCAGTGGGGCTCAGTCTTTTTGTCGGTGGAGGGTCTTGCCCCAGTGTTGAAGGCTGCTGACTGACTGGGGTGGTGGTTGCTGAAGGTTGGAGTGGCTGTGGCAGTTTCTTAAAATAAGACAACAGGCCAGGTGTGATGGCTCATGCCTGCAATCCTAGCGCTTTCGGAGGTCAAGGTGGGAATATCACTTGAGGCCAGGAGTTCGAGACCAGCCTGGCAAATGTGGCAAAACCCTGTCTCTACTAAAAATACAAAAATTAGCCAGGCATGGTGGTGAGTGCCTGTAATCCCAGCTACTCTGGAGGCTGAGGCATGAGAATCGCTTGAACCTGGGAGGTAGAGGTTGCAGTGAGCAGAGATCACACCACTGTACTCCGGCCTGGGCAACAGAGTGAGACCCTCTCCCTCTGTAAAAAAAAAAAAAAAAAAAAAAAAAAAGACAACAATGGAGTTTGTGACATAGATCAACTCTTCCTTTCTGCAGCATACAATGTTGTTTGATAGCATTTTACCCATGGTAGAACTTCTTTCAAAAATGGAGTCAGTCATCTCAAACCCTGCCACTGCTTTATCAATTAAATTTATGTAATATTCTATATCCTTTGTTGTTATTTCAGTGTTTACAGCATCTTCACCAGGTGGAGATTCCAGCTCAAGAAACCACTTTCTTTGCTCATCCATGAGATGCAACTCCTCATCCCTGAGGAGTTTAATCACGAGATTGCAGCCATTCAGTTCCATCTTCAGGCTCCACTCCTAATCCTAGTTCTCTTGCTTTTTTCATCACATCTGCAGTTAGTTCCTCCAGTGAAGTCTTGAACCCCCTCAAAGTCACCCATGAGGGTTGGAATCAGCTTCTGCCAAACTCCTGTTAATATTGATATTTTGACCTCCTCCCATGAATCATGAGTGTTCTTAGTGGCATCTATAATGGTAAATTCTTTCCAGAAGGTTTTCAATTTACTTTGCCCAAATCCACCAGTGGAATTACTTCTTAAATAATAAGACTTGAAGTCGAAATTACTTCTTGATCCATGGGTTGCAGAATGAATGTCGTCTTAACAGATATGAAAACAACATTAATCTCCTTGTATACTGGGTCTTGGGTGGCCAGGAGCATTATAAATCAGCAGTAATACTTTGAAAGGAATCTTTTTTTCTGAGAAGTCGGTCTCAACAGTGGGCTTAAAATAAACAGTAAACCTTGATGTAAACCAATGTGCCATCATCCAGGCTCCGTCGTCCCATGTATAGAGCACAGAGTAGATTTTACATAATTCGTAAGGGCCCTAGGATGTTTGGAATGGTAAATGAGCATTGGCTTCAAATTAAAGTCATCAGTTGCATTAGTCCCTACTAAGAGTCAGCCTGCCCTTGGAAGCTTTGAAGCCAGTCATTGACTTCCCCTCTCTAGCTATGAAAGTCCTAGATGGCATCTTTTTCCAATAAAAGGCTGTTTTGTCAACATTGAAAATCTGTTGTTTAGTGTAGCCACTTTCATCAATGATCTTAGCTAGATCTTCTGGAGAACTTGCTGCAGCTTCTTCATCAGCAGTTGCTGCTTCACCTTGCACTTTTATCTTCTGGAGATGGCTTCTTTCCTTAAACCTCATGAACCAACCTCTGCTAGTTTCCAGCTTTTCTTCTGCAGCTTCCTCACCTCTCTTAGCCTTCATAGAACTGAAGGGAGTTAGGGCCTTGCTCTAGATTAGACTTTGGCTTAAGGGAATGTTGTGACTTGTCTTCTCTCCAGACCACTCGAACTTTCTCCATATCAACAATAATGCTCGCTTACTTCCTTGTCACTCACTCCAGTGCTCACTGGAGTAGCATTTTTAATTTTCTCCAATAACTCTTCCTTTGCATTCACAACTTGGCTATTTGGTACAAGAGACCAGCCTGTCTGAGCTTCCGACATGTCTTCCTCACTAAGCTTGGTCATTTCTAGCTTTTGATTGAAAGTGAGAGACATGTGACTCTTCCTTTCACTTAAACACTTCTAGGCCATTGTAGACCATTATAGAGTTGCTAATTGCCCTAATTTCAATATTGCTATGTCTCAGGGAATAGGGAGGCCTGAAGAGAAGGAGAGAGACAGGGAATGGCTGGTCAGTAGAACTGTCAGAACACAACGACAAGTATTGATTAAGTTTACCATCTTATATGGGCACAGTTCATGGTGCCCCAAAACAATTACAGTAGTAACATCAAAGATCAATAACCACAGATCACCATTAACAGACATAATAATAATGAAGATGGATGCCCATAGACTTGCTTATGCAGAGTTGCCACAAACCTTCAATTCCTAAAGAAACACGTTACCTGTGAAGTGCAATAAGCAGATGCCATAAAACAAGGGGTGTGTGTGTGTGTGTGTGTGTCTGTCTGTAGAGGGGAGGGTGTTTATATATGTATATAATTACTCAAGCTTCCTCAGTCACCTTTTAGGGCTCAGTTTGGTGGGGAAGCTAATTCCCTTTATTATGCATGTATTCTTACTAGAATGACTCTCCGTGGATGACGTTTTTATCAAGTTTCTGGAGTGGGGTAATCTCCTGTATTTCCGCCAACAAATACGACATGGAGACAGTGGAAGCCACTGTGCACTCCTGCTACGGAAAGATGGCTGTGCCTTGTTGACGATGATACTATATGATTCGCTACCAGAGTGGGGCCATCCCTGCTTCAGTCTGTTCCTAGATGTTTAAAAGAACATTCCAAATGACGTTAAGAAACTTTGTGCTGCCATTTCCGTATTCCTTTCCAAATCTTTTCTAAAATGTTAGAATTCAGAACACAGTTCCTGAGCTTTGGATGCAACTTGGCCCTGAATCCCTGGAAGCCCTCCCCTGTGGGTGGTATCGGGCATCACAGCAGGATGTGCTTTAAGAATCCAAATGAATTCAGTTATACCACGTGGCGGGGCTTAAACTTGAGCTGAGCTTACTCATTTCTGGCCGGCTATTAATCCTATAGCTAAATCATATATGTAAAGGAAGGGGAAAAAAATCCAACCTGGGTAACCACACAACAAACACTAAATAAAACCAAGGTAATGTATGGGGCATCTCTGTGCTGCTTAGTAAAACTTGAAGTTTCTTAATCTCGTGAAGTAACAGAAATTACTTGGGGGAATTTCAGGTGTTTTTGGTAAACTCTTTGGGGAAGTAAACAGTCAGTGAACTTTCGGAATGCTGGGAGTTTTGCCTGCAGCAAAACAAAGCTAAGACAAGTGGATTCCTTAAAAAGACGACCGGCAGCAGAGGAGAAGCAGAGCTGGGAAGAGACAGGCTGGGGAGCTCAGGGGATAAATTCTATCCCCTCTGCCCAGTAGGGCTGGCCTTAAGCAAAACTGAGCCAAGAGGGACCTCCGTGAGTGTCCCCCATCAATCGTGCTGTCCCAGCTGGGCTGACCTTGTATTCACCTCCTGGTCTTGGGTGTCTGTACCTCTTGGTGGAGGCATTTTGGAAGTGCACACACCTTGTTCACTACCTCAAACTGTGTCCTGGTATTTTTAAATTATGGCACACGTAGCCATAAGAAATAAGTGTACAGAAGAGTATATAATTACATGGAGACATGCTTGCCATAGCCTTAGTTCAGAAGGCAGATTACAAAACAGTGTTAACTATTTTTGTAAGAAAAAAGTTAATAAGAAGACAAGCACGTACATCTGTCCATAGAAGGAGAGCCTGCAAGGATAGCCCCATGTTAACAGCGCATGTTTCCAGGTGGTAGACCTGCTGGCGATTTGAGCCTGTTTGGGCTTGTCTGTTTTTTCACTGAGCTGTATTGCTTTGGTACTGCATGCATTCCCTCAATACTCCACAGTTTGGGTGAGCTCATTGTGAGTTAACATGTCAAGAGGTGACAAGTTTCCCAAGGACCTTATATTTGTAATGCTCAGGGATTGATGGGGGATGGGAGGTTTGTGTTGGCTCTGGAATCTCCCCTATGAGGACGCTGGAAGGGGAAGCCTAGGACTGAGGAGGCAGTGAGACAGTCTCCAAGTGCACACCATGTAAAGCTACTTCTCCCCTGCTTTAGGGAAGCACCTGTTTCACAATCTCATTAAATCAAAATAACTGGGCTTGCCTATAGTTAAAATGTGTTGATTTAACCAAAAAACAAAAGTAGGCTGGGCATGGTGGCTCATCCCTGTAATCCCAGCACTTTGGGAGGCCAAGGTGGAAGGATGGCTTGAGGCCAGGAGTTTGAGACTAGCCTGGGCAACATAGCAAGACCTTGTCCCTACAAAAATAAAAAAAATAGCCAGGTATGATGATGCACACCTGTTGTCCCAGCTACTCGGGAGACTGAAGCAGGATCACTGGAGTCTTAGGTGTTGGAGGCTGCTATGAGCTATGATCGTGCTTCTGCATTCCAGCCTGGGTGACAGAGACCCTGTCTCTAAAAAAAACACAAATAGAAAGTGCTTGACGGCAATTCACTTGCAGTTGGCTGCAGTCTCTTTCTCTCTCGTACTTGGGGCTGAACTAACCTCAGAAGAAGGAGGCTCCCGAGCCCCGTAGTGTGATCACTACAAGAAATAACGCAGAGGAGAGGTTTTCTCCCCATTCCGCCTCCACACCCTCCAGCCTGGCTCATCCATATACACATTGTCTGCCACCGTGTCCCCTGTTGAGGACTGTTTTGTTAAATCTGCCTTTTCCCTTCTTTTTTTCCAGTCCACCTAAACCCACTGTGTTCATCTCTGGGGTCATCGCCCGGGTAAGTCTGGGAGCATCTGCAGTGGGTTTGAGGCTTTTGCATGGCAGCATGGAGTCTCCTGGTTCCTTCTGGTTTTGTTAAACTCTACCTGGAATAACCCAGCACCACCGCTCATCTCATCTGTGGCCATGACTCTCTTCGTTGCCACATTTCCCCAGAGGGTGCTTCTGCAGACCGCAGGCCAGACTCACAGTTTGGGTCACATCCTTTACCTTTCCAGAGCCGCTGTCTGGTGAGACCCAACATTGTGACGTAAGCGCAGACCTCCCACCAGTAAACTCCCACCAGCGAACCCCTCCAGCGAACCCCACAGTATTGCCGTCCACAGGGCTGCTGTTCTCAGAACGTTCACTTTCTTTTTTTTTTTTTTTTTTGAGACGGAGTCTCGCTCTGTCGCCCAGGCTGGAGTGCAGTGGCGCAATCTCGGCTCACTGCAAGCTCCGCCTCCCGGGTTCACGCCATTCTCCTGCCTCAGCCTCTCCGAGTAGCTGGGACTACAGGCGTCCGCCACCACGCCGGGCTAATTTTTTGTATTTTTAGTAGAGACGGGGTTTCACCGTGGTCTCGATCTCCTGACCTCGTGATCCGCCCGCCTCGGCCTCCCAAAGTGCTGGGATTACAAGCGTGAGCCACCGCGCCCGGCCACGTTCACTTTCTTATCAGAGGATGTCTGAAGAAAGTGCCAGTGTTGGGGACAGCCCACTGTTGGTGGAGCTGTGACCACAGCCAGTCAACCTGCCAGCCAGAGAAGTGTGGCTCCAGCCTGCCCATGTGGACCACACCCTGGCCACACCCACAGTTGGCACAGAAGCCCATTGATCCCTCTGGAAAATAGCGAGTCCCTCCTGAGACTGGGCAGGCCGAACCCGGCTCTGTCTCGTAGGCGCCCTGTGCATTTCCTGCCTGGCCAGCGTCCCAGGCCTGGCTCACAGCTGTGGTGGCACATCTGAACTTAAGATCCTGGATTTGGTTCTGTCCTGCCCCCAGTTTAAATAGTCACAAATACAGATGTAGCAGAAGAAAGCCCCCAGCATCCAAGTCAATTCTGTGGGAGTCGCATGTTCCTGTGTCTCACGGCATGGGGCAGAGCCAGTAAGCATTCTTGCTGTCCTGCCAGTGTGTAGGCCTCAGTGCCACCTGCCATTCCCTGGTTTTGATGGCCCAGGCCCCCCACCACAGACAGGTTTCCACCTTCCTTTACCCATTCACAGTCCATGCCTGCCCTGCAGGGACGCTGGTGGGCACTGGCCTGGGGCTTCCTCACATACAAACCCCATGCTTCCTGCAGGGATGCTGGTGGGCGCTGGCCTGGGGCTTCCTCACATACAAACCCACTGCTTCCTGCAGAGATACTGTTGGGCACTGGCCTGGGGACTTCCTCACCCATGAACCCCATGCTTCCTGCAGAAACGCTGGTGGGCACTGCCCTGGGGCTTCGTCACCCACAAACCCCATGCTTCCTGTTGATCAACCTGAGCTTTCCGTGTATCCTGACAGGGTGACAAAGATTTCCCCCCGGCGGCCGCGCAGGTGGCTCACCAGAAGCCGCATGCCTCCATGGACAAGCATCCTTCCCCAAGAACCCAGCACATCCAGCAGCCACGCAAGTGAGCCTGGAGCCCACCAGCCTCCCCAGCGGCCCCAGCTCTGCTGCACTTGGTATTTCCCCAACAAAGAGAACCAGCACTTTCTCCCAAATCCTACTCTGCTGGGAAATCTAAGGCAAAACCAAGTGCTCTGTCCTTTGCCTTACCTTTCCGTATTTAAAACTAGAAACAGCTCCAGCCCAAACCTTGTTTATGGGGAGTCCGGTTGGATATCATTTGAGGATCATTGTGCCCCTAGAGGTGCCATTAGCAGAATTTGCCAAGATCTGAGAAAAACTTTAGCTTTAGTTCTGTTTTAGCAGTCGCCTGATGTCCTTGTCTGTGGTCTTAAAAACAAGAAGGCACACATTTGAGAGGATAAGATTAAGGTTAGGAGAAAAGCTTAGTCACTGCATGCTTTTTAGTATGGGACAACAAAATCTTAACACCTGTGGGAGGGTAAGAAATAAAGGAATGAGTTTGGGCGGCCCCTCAGAAAGGCCCTTAGAGGCAGGGAACAGCAATGCCGAATTTCCCTCTCTTGTGAGATGGCGGATCCTGTGCAGGCTGATGAGGCACCCATGAGAAAAGCCAAAAAAGCACGCATCTTAGAAATAGCCCCTCAATTCCAGGAGTCAACATGCCAAAGAATGAGGCTGGAGGCACGTAGCTCCGAGGGAGGACTTCTGGTGCGAGATCTCGGCGCGGCAAGCCCAGCATCGCCTCAGCCCAGACAGGCCCCACCAGGAGATCAAGCAAGGGCTGCCTTTCAGGAATCACCTCCTGAGCCACTTCAGAGTTCTGGAAGTGACCACGGACCAGGGTGGAGGAATAGACTTCTAGTTCATTCTGGGACACTTGAGCCAGAGAGTTGAAAGCTTGGAAAGACCAGATAAGAAACCTGCCCTTTGTCTTCCTAGGGACATGAGACACCACATTCCATTTGTGCTAGAAAAACCAGTCCACTGATGAGTCGAACTGTTCCAAACGCCTCCCACCCCGTGTGCACAGCTGCCTGGGTCCATCGTCACTTGGGTGTGTCAGGGTGTCCTCCGATTTTTAGATGAATATCCTGTCTAGAGATGTCCTAGTCTGCTCACTGGCTGGTGGCAGTAGGGTACCCTGAATCTTCGAAAAGCCAGAGGGTTCGCCTAGTCAGACGAAACTCCAGAACAGTGCTTGTGGAGGGCCTGACTGTCCTGCTCACCCACAGCCGATCTGCTGCAGGTCAGCAACTGTGCCATGAGCAGCTGCCAACCACCAGCCTTTCTGATGCTGTTCTCCAGTTCACATCTGCCAGCTGGTGAGGACAGAGGCAGACCTGGTCAGACCCAGCGCCCTTCCTCCCTGAGGGAGCACGGCGCAGCCTCACGCTTGAAAGGCGGTGTTTGGTTTCCCATCTAATCAACTTAAGGGAAGCTGGCATGTACCCTTCAAGGCCCTGTTACCACCTATTTCCTGATCAGTTGGTATAAACTGAGGGTGGCTTTTAGAGACCCAGACTTGGTCAGCAGCGCTGCCATGGAACACTCTAGCAAGCACCTCCCAGCGTGCCTTTCGGAGCAGCACCCAGGAGGGGATGCCGTGCTCCAGCAACACCAGGTCAGGCCTGTGCAGACCCCTGCCCTGCCACTGCAGAAATCCAGAAGCATCCTTAATGCTTCTCAGTCTTCAGCCGAAGGGAGGGCTGTTATTTCGAGAGGTGCGCTTTTTATGTACTTTTAGCTAGATCTGGCATGCATCTGTGGGCTTTAGATCATTAAATCCAAAATGTTTGCCTAAATGAGTTTATCAGTTGTTAACTTCAAGAATATTAATGATTTATAATAAAGCTCCTGCATTTCTCTCCAGCTTTGTTTTTTTTTTATAGATCAGAGATTCCCTTTTACATTTTACCAGGGTTGCCAGATGGTTTCAGTAGAAATACAAACGTGTACATGATAGGTATTTTCAGAACTTATTTTCCAGATAGAAAAGTAGAACTCTTGGACACCTAGTGACTTGAGTCTCTAATGATCTACTTAAAATGTCAGAACACGGAAAAGCTTAATACCATTGACTAAAACATACTACTTGGGCCCAGCAGCTGGCCTGTGCCAGGTAGGCCCTTTGGGAACAGATTTAAGAGAGAATGATTAATAGTAAGCCCAGGGGTGACAGCGAGCAGCTTTTGATGTACAAGACGTTTGCCTTAATCAGAAGGTCTCCTGTAACCCTTGTGAGAAAATAATCACAACTATTACACTGGTGATCCAGAATCAAATCGGAATTTGAGTGGGAGGGGCCTGAGGTTTTCTCACCCAGGGCCATATTTGTCAGGGAGCACCAGAGAGAGCACCAGGGGCCACATTCAGAGCCCTGGCTTGGGTGTGGCTGGAGCCCACACCTCCAACAACCCTGGCCTTGCCTGGTGTTGCCTCTGAAGCTGCTGCTTGTATTCCTGCCTCCTGGCTCCCATGCTAAGCTGAGGACAGGAACCAGGGCCGTACTCATTTTCTGTCACTGGGCAGAGAGTCCATTCTCAGTAAATACATTGTGGTGGCCAGAAATGCCAAGCATCCAGCAAGCATGGAACAGAACCACCCCCAGGGCTCTCCACATCATTCCTGAACATCATTATCCTGTGTCAGTTTTCTATTGCTGCCTTAACAAAGTCACAAATTAAGCCACAAACTGGGTGGCTTAAAACAACAGGAATGTATTCTCTCACAGTTGTGGAGAGGTTTGAAATCAGTGTGTGGGCCAGGCCACACTCCCTCCGCAGGCTCAGTGGGAGTTCCTGGCCTCACCCAGCTCCTAGCGGCTGTGGCCATCCTTGGCGTTCCTTGGTGTGTGGGCAGCATCACTCTGGTCTCTGACTCCGCTGTCATATAGCCATCCCCCGTCTGTGTGTCTGTCTCCAAATCTGCCTTGTTTTCTGAGGATACCAGTCATTAGGTGAATGCCCACCCTATTCCAGTATGACCTCGCCTTCACTAATTACACCTGCAGAGACTCTGTTTCCAATTAAGGTCACATTCAGAGGCACTGAGATTTAGGACTTCAACATATCTTTTGGGGAAACATCGTTCACCCAAGAACATCACCCATATGCTGAAAAGCCAGAAACCTCACTCCCAGCTCACACCATTTGAAGAACAGTTCACTTAGTGCATCGCTTTTCTGCAAAAACTTTGCTGGGAGAACCTTCACCTGCTGCAGGTTTCATGATAGAGCATCTCTAGCCGTGCAGCAGCCCAAGCCTGGCTGCAGGATGTACAGAGAAAAGACTGGAAGCAGAGACATGAAGGGACAGGACCCTTGGCTGCAGAGGCTGCCTGTCCCTGGGTCCAGTGGCCGTGGGATTACTTGCCATCGCATGTGTCCTCAGCCTAGAGAGTCACGGTGTTGCCACTGTGCTCCATGGATGGTGGTTGTACCATTTTATAGGAGGAAAGACTGAAGTTCAGGGTCCAGTGTCAAAGCCACTGTTAGCAGATGGCCAATAAGCACATCAAAAGATGCTCAATGTCTTTAGTCACCAGGGAGATGCAGATCAAAGCCACAATGAAATACCACTTCACCAAGATGGCTAGAACCAAAAAGTCAATGGCACAAGGGTACTGACAGGAATGCAGAGAAATTGGAACTCATACAATGCTGTTGGGTGCAAAATGGTGCAGCCACTTGGGAAAACAGTCCCAAGTGAAAAAACAGTGAGAAAAACAGTTTCTCAAACAATTAAACATAGAGTTATATGACCCAGCAATCCACTCTTAGGTATATACACCCAAGAAAAATGAAACGACATGTCCATGCAAAAACTTGTAAAGAAATGATTATAGCAGCATTATTCATAATAGCCAAAAGGAAGAAACAACACAAATGTCCATCCACTGAAGAATGAATGAACAAAATGTATAGCCACATAGTGGAGTACTACTCAGCCATGAAAAGGAATGAAGGACTGATACACACTACAACGTGGATGAACTCTGAGAACATCATGCTACGTGAAAGAAGCCAGTCACCAAAGATCACATGTGTGATGCCATTCATATGAAATGTCCACAACAGAGAAATCTGTAGAGACAGTGCTTGCTTAGGGCTGGTGGGGGGTGGGGGAGTAGGAAAGTGATGGCCAAAGGGTACAGAGTCTCTTCTTGAGGTGATGAAAATATTCTAAAATCAACCATGTTAATACTTGCACATAACCATTAATATGCTTTTTAAAAGCCTTGAATTATACACGTTAGGTGAATTATGTGGTATGGGAAATACATCTCAATAAAGATGTTTCTTTTAAAAGTCACTGTTAGCAAATGGCAGAGCTGAGGCTTGAATCCAGATCATTCTGATCCCACAGCACATCACACCTCACCCTGCCGTGGTCTTGGGACTAAATAACAGAAAACACAGAATGTTGTTTGATGGGACGGGCAAGGGGGTCAAGAGCATGCTGCGGTTTCAAGGCTGGATGGCCAGGATGTTGGCAAAGGTGTTAAGAAAAGCCAACATGAATGGAGGAGGAATTAATGCGGGAAGCAAGAGACCATTCCGGGCAGAGTCCAGTGTGCCCACATGGCCTCCAAGCAGAGCTACTTTGCAGGGCTTTGACAAGGTGAGAGCAACGCTTGGAGAGATGCCAGGGCTGGAGAGCCATCTGGGATCCATCTGCTTGGAGATGCTGATAGAGGCAGGGACTCAGTGACGGAGAGGCCATGGAGACACACTGAAGGCATGAGTGCAGAGGTGCCAGGTGAGGGAAGGTTGGAGAGGCACACCAGCACATACAAGGTCATGAGTGCCGGGGGCTCTGGCAGATGGGACACAGGGAGCTGCAGACAGGTGACTGCATTCCATCACCCTGTGGCCCTAGAGCAGGGGCTTCTGGTAAGTGGAGAGACAGAAGCCAGATTTCACAAAATTAGGAAGGGAAAAGTTTGCCTATAATGGGAAGCTGTAGGTAAGACCCTCACTGGAGGGGAGGGGAGGTTTGAAGAAGAAAAGTTGTTTTTAGCCTGAGCTAAAGGGAGACTTGAACATGCTTGTGGGGAAAGGCCCCAGAGTGATTTAAGGCATAAGAAAGAGAACAACTGCCTGATGTTCATTGACAGCAGAGGTCCCGGGGCCTCACAGAGGGTGAGCTCATGAGCCAAAGCAGGAAGGTCACCCTTGAGGGGAGGTGAGAGGGACAGAAGTCAATGTGGATGCAAGAAAGTCACACTGAGGTTGGGAAGAGGACAGCAGAGAGCACCCACCGCAGATGCACAGCCAGCCTTCTCAACAAACCTATGAGAAAGCTTCTGCAGAATAGGGCACTGAGAAGATCGGGATGTTTGAGACGCAAGGCCACTAACAGATGATTTGAAAGATTCCTGAGCCTGGAAAGAGTGAGCTGAGACAGAGGAGAGTGGATCTGTAGTGGAATTGATGCATCCAATCTTAGGACTTTCTCTAGCCATGACCGGGGGAGCTTGGAAGAGGTAGAGGCTGCCTGCAGTGAAGTGTGGGGATTAACATGGGGCCAGAGCATGGCCATGGGCCGAAGGATCAAGAATGCTTCCCGCAGTGCCCAGAATCACCGAGCCCGCGGCCCAGCCCAGAGGACAGGGATGGCTGACTCACGCCAGGTGCTCCTTCTGTGCAGGCGCGCGTTACTGTGCTGAGCCATAGACGTGGACCATCTGCTCCAGGAGATGGATCCCCGTATCCTCATACCATTTACAAGATGAGGAAACTGAGGTTTGGAAGACTTGGGACTTGCACTCAGACAGTGTCACCATAAAGGCTTATGTTCAATTACCAAACCTTATCACCTGCTAGCCCAGAAGGGACAGATACCAAGGAGAGGGCAGCTCGGAGGTCTGAAGGAGGCAAGAGAGACTGGCAGTCAGAGAAACTCAGGGGAGCTAGTCAGCAGCATGGCAAGGAGCCATTTGAGGAAAGTCGAGGAAACGAGAAAACCTGGAAGGGCCAGTGTGGATGCTGAGACCCCAGAGACTATGAAACTGATACTGTAATCCTCAGGGAAGCAGAACACCCCGGGGGTGATTAGATGATAGCAGCAAGGACTGGGAAAGGCTGAGCTTAAACAGAAGGCATAAAACACGGAGAAAGGAGACCCACAGGGAGCAAGAAGTTCTGCTTAGCTGCTGCCCCTGGATTAGGGACACGGTGTGGGGGACAACTGTCCTCTGCTGCGCAGAGCCGGGGAAGACAGCGTCGTGAGCACCTATGTGTGGTAATGGCCAGGTGGTGAATGGCAGGCTTGAGGAAGGGCGAGGGGGGATGGCATTGCACCGGGGCAAGCACAGGCCCTAGAGTCACCCCTGCTCAGGCTCAAACCTCAGCCCTGCTGGAGCGAGAGCCTCCTCCATCAGCATGTCTGGACCCCAGTCTCCACCTACCCAATTGCACCTCTGCACTCTCAGTTTTGTGAGCATGAAAAGAAGTCATACACGCTAACCTCATGGTTAATACAGATGCTCAGTAAATGAGAGGCATGACTGGGACCACGAGGACAGGACTCCCAGCATGGACAAAGGGTGCTAGAGGGGTACAGAGGTTTGCAGTTGGCAAGAAGATTCCAGAAAGGGCTGGTTGGATCAATGCCAATCAAGATTGTGTTCAGGAACAATGAGGAGATAGAGAGGAGGCCGGGGGCCCAGGTGAGTGTTGGTGGAGCAGGGATGGGCAGGAGGGTGCTGGGCCCTAAGGACCCTCCAGGGGCCACCTGTCACCCAGAGGTCAGCGGCGCGTGCGTGCCTCTGGTTCCCGCATGCCATTCACCGCAGTCTCTGGGCTCAGGTGGCCCCAGCACAAAGCACAGCGCTTTGAATGTTTTCGCTGAGAAATTTCTTCATAACGTTTACAAGTGTTACTGGAATGATCCAAGACTGGAGGGGTTACCAAGAGGAGCACATCGTTTTCCAGTGCCCCTGACTCATTCACCTGCTGCCCCATGGACCACAAGCCCTGAGCTCTCCCCCGCGACCACCCGAGAAGCAAGCAGCCCCTCCCCACGCCTGCAATGTGCCCCTGGGACATCCCTGTTGCCCCACCCTGAGCCAGAGGCCAGGTCCCTGGGGCCGCCCCCTCTCTCAGCAGACCCCTCCTGGAGGGAGAGAATCCCTGGGACATTTCCTTTCTAGGTCCAGGGAGGAAGGAGAACAGGGACCCTATTCAAATGTGTCCTGGAGTTCTGCCACCTCGACACCATTTCAAAGAACCTCCCTAGCTCCAGTTCTTCAAACTAGAACCGGCCCCTGATGGAGCCAGTGCCTGGACCGCAGAACCCGGAAGCTCAGGCAGGGCTCAGGTTCAGGTGCCTCCTGCCACTTACTAGGTTTGGGCACCAGGTGAACCCCCGTGTGTGTATCAGGAAGTGAAGCTACAGGGTGTGATGTGCCCATGGCTTGGACAGAAACCTGGCCAAGGAGACCGTGGAATGACCACCAGCCAAGCGGAGGGCACACCCAGGCCTGGATGAGCGCCATGCAGGCAGCCTGAGAAAGGGCAGGAATTGGGGGCGAGAGAGCAGAGCCATGGGGAGATATGGCCAGACCCAGTGGGTTTGTCATTCATTGGTTATTGTTAAAGCATCTGCCTCTGCCTCGGCAGCCTGTGCTATTCTGCTGTTCTGCAGCTTTTCTTGTTTTCACAGCTGCTGTGCTGGTTAAATGCTTCTTTTTACAAGTTCGAAAGTAAACTTCTTTTTCCCTAAGACTTGGCATCCTGCTGGCCTCTGCAGTATAAAAACAAAAACAAAACAAAACGAAAAAACAGGCGTTTTGTAACCCTCCCATGAGGCGCCTGCAGCCATATGCGCCTGAAGAACGGGGAGGGAGGGAGGGAGTGGTTGGTGGTGGCAAACCATGAGGATTTGCGAACTTGAGACATCCTCATCACAGTTGTATTCGCCAGGTCCTCCAGGGAAATAGAACCAGTAGGGGGTGTGTTGGTGTGCATGTGTTTATCCATGTGTACACACACGTGCACACATATAGGAAGAGACTTATTTTAAGGAATTGGTTCATGAGATTATGGAGCCTAGCAAATCCCATATCTGCAGGGATGGCAGGAAGCTGGAGGCCCAGGAAGAGCTGGTGCTGCTATTCAAGTCCGAAAGCTGTCTGCTGGCAGAACTCCCTCTTGCTCAGGGAAGGTCGGTCTTCTGTTCTATTCAAGCCTTCAACTGATTGGATGCAGCCCACCCACATAATGGAGGACAGTCCGCTTGACTCAGAAAGTCTACTGATTTCAATGTTAATCTCAAATCACAAATCCCAAAACACCCTTACAGAAACATCTAGGATAATGTTTAACCACATATCTGGGCGTCATGACCCAGCCGAGTTGACACATAAAATTAGCTAATGTAAGTGTTCATTGCAGCTGAATTTTCTCTGGGTCCTTAAAGCATCTTGGATGTGTTTTTACTTCGACCTATCTGCACATCTTTACTAGCTTCTGTCCAGCATTCGCCTTGCTCTTCCAAACAGAGTTTCTAAAATTCAATTAAGGGCATTCATGACAAGAGAAAATTATTTTCCCTCATCCTCTCCTTTAATCCTAAATATTTTCATAAATCCAACCGCCATGCTTTCAAAAAAATCTAATTTGTCAACTGGAAAAGCCCCAGCATGGTCTGCTATAATGAACTAATATAATCTGGAGGATTTGGAACTCTACCCAGAAGCCCGGAATGAGCTTTTGATTACATTTCGACATCAGCATTCTGCACTGCCAAGGGTCACTGAAAAGAAAGACTCCAACATTTTGTAGCATAAGGACTCAGTTTCCTGTGCAAGTCCCCAGAAACCCACTTGTGTTATTCTTTAAATAGGGATGTACTGAGAACATGGAATGTGCTTAGAGGACTAATAATGATCTTCATTATTTCTAGGGCAATGATTTTCACCTGGGGGTGATGTTGCCCCCCAGGGAACATTTGACACTGTCTGGAAGTTGCTAGTGGATGGAGGCCAGAGATGCCACTAAAAATCTATAATAATGCAATTAAGCAATCAAAAGCAAATTTCCCTCAACCTGGAATCCTGAAAAAAAAAAAAAAAAATACATGTGTTTCAGTGATGACAGCGCGTTTCGTGGAAGCAGCTAACGTAGCTCAAGCTTGTTTGTGTTTTCCAGTTCCTGGAGCAGAAAATAGTAAATTGCTGTGATGCAGATTTGCTCCTGGACGCAATGGAAAATTTTAGATAAAGCAAATCTTTGCCTTCAGGGAGAACGTTCAGTGGCTCTCCAGCATAATGGTTGTTTTCTCAATCACTGATACAAAGAAGAGCCAAGATCAATGTCCTCAGTGGCTTCCCAGCACACTCACCTAGGGCAGGAAGGACAGTCACACTGGCTTTTGGCTCAGCTATTTAAATATTCTCAAAAACAGGTCTAGAAACCTCTTTGCAAACAATTACAGCTGCTTTCCAAAATGAACCATGTGTCCCTCAAGCTGATTAACCTCCCAGTTATCAGTGTGCATGGCAAAGGGATAAATAGCTGAGAGGAAAATGTGTGTGTCTGCAGAACAGCAGCATGAAAAGAAACTCATGTAGGTAAAGATCTCCTTCAGGGCAGGGACTTTGCCCTTGTCCTGTGGCCCTGTCTGCTAGCAGAATTCCTACCTATCGCAGCCCCTCAACAAATCCCTGTTTCTGTCACAGGAGTGAAGGCTAGATGTGACTTCTGGGGAAAAGTGGTCATTTCTTACCATACCTGGCACTTACCCAAGCCTCCAAACTAACTGGACGATAGACTAGGAATGCTGGCACCCACCATTTCTGTCAGACTCTGAAAATGTTCAATTAGTTGGTTCTGCTTTTAGCTGCAACATGTGCAACTAGATTGCGTCACGCATATATAAAAGACAAATTTCAGAGCACTGCACAAAAAAAAACTTTTCAAAAGATGCAAGTTTCATCACAAATTCGCTACCTTATATAGCAATGACACCTCCATCCTCACCCTGTGGGACCAGTGGCCAATGCAAGAAACCCACATCCTGAGACTTGCCCCGTCACAGGCAAGGCTGTGCCTAAGAAGACAGACTGGAGTACAAAGCATCTCTAAACAAAAACAACCACAGCCATAATTAATACATGCATAAAAACAATACCTAAGAAACGGTGTTGAATCATTTCCATCATGCATACTAAGGAAATCATCTCAAATTACTTTGAAATGTCACATCACATATATTTAACAGCCCTAACATGATGCTAAGGACTTCGTATATGTATTGTTTAGTTTCACAGCTGAAGTATTTTTCCTGCCTTAATACTATTTTTTTTCAGCCTAATAGTTATTCGGCTATCCTCACAGATGCTCTTAGTATATCAAAAGGATCCCAAAGAACGTTATCCTAGGAAACAATAACAAAACCGAAAGATTATTACTTTTCAGGTGCAACACTATTGCAGTGTCTAAGAAAGAGCATTAGATCACTAAACCAGCATTTTCTTCAAGGACAATTAACTAACCTGAACATAATAAGACAATGACAAATGGGCATTTATTAATTAATGCTCTGTTTAACCCATATAAATTTAGCCAGAGTTATACTATTTCTCTCTTTAATCACAAAAGTGTTGAAGTAGACAGATTTCCCACTGAAGGAGATTCTGGTCCTAAGTCACCACCATCATCACCAGCACCGTCATCACCATCATTGCCATCATTGTCATTACCATTACCATAATTACCATCATCATCACCCTCACCATCATCACCATCGCCATTACCATAACTACCATCACCATCATCACCCTCGTCATTATCATTGCCATCATCACCATCATCACCATTACCATAATTACCATCACCATCGTCATTACCATTGTCATCATCACTGTCATCACCATCACCACCTTCATCATCAGTATCACCATCATTACCACCATCATTACCATCATTGCTGTTATCACCATCATTACCACCACCATCATTTGTCATCACTGTCACCACCACCACCATCACTATCACCACCATCATGATCATCATTATCATCCCCCTCCTCACGTTTATTGGACACTTACTATGTGCTAGATGCTCACATATCCTACTGGTAGACATTTTCATCATTGCTGTTTTACAGATAAGGAAACTGAGGCTTAGTGTGGTAAAATAATGTACTTAAATCATATAGCTAGTAGGTGGCAAATCTAAGATCAATGTGACAGCTATGATTTCTACCACCAACTTTTAAAGAGCAGGAAGCTCCACTGTCATTTTCACACATTTGATTGATGGAACTAATCAATCCATCATTCAGGTGAAAGTAGGACCCCAAGAGTTAGAGGAACAGCTAGGTCCTCCATTTGTCAACCATTTAGGTCAATAATTGGGGCCTCACAGGTGTCTAGGTCCTGTTCCCAGGATGGTAACACTGTAAGTCTGAAACCTATTAATCTTGAAGAGATGTCATCATTGTCAATGATAACAATGACAATGACAGTAGGCCATATCATGAAAAGGAGGAAATCTTTAAAGACCGGACTTCAGTCCTGCTTTCACTGTGCAGAAATCCAACTCTATGCTCTAGACCCTGTCTCTCTCAGCACCAAATAGGACTCCCTATACACACATTGCAGGGCTGGTCTTCAGGGGCCCTGGAACAGGGAACTGTAAGAGAAAGTCCTATGGGGCAAGCAGGTCTAGAATGATGAAGAGCTCCAAAAATCAGACAGAGAAAAGGATGGGGCCTCTTCCCTCTTGCCCCCCAGGAGACGTTTCAGGGAAGAAAACACAACTAAGAAACTGACTTTCTTGGCTTTGCTGCCAAGTTGCTTCCCAGTGTCCATTCTCTCCTCTGTCTTTGGACTGGAGCCCCATTATATCCATGCCAGCAATTGGCCCAGTTCTACTGCTCCATTTTCCAGCCTAGCAGGTAAGTGTGACTCATGACTGAGTTCTGGTTAATAGGCTATATAAAAGGATGGTATCTTAAAGGGAGCTGACTCATCCAGAAGATTTGCCTGTTTTTCCCCCTCACTTCTTCCTCCTGCCTGGAAAACAGGTGTGATGGCTTGTCCTCAGCAGCTACTTCAGATCATGAGGCAATGAAGGAATGCCAGCCCCTTCCAACGATGACTGAACAGAAGGAGCCTAGGTCCCTGGTGACAGTGGCCCCACCATGATCGCCCCAGCCTGCCTCTCTGGACTTTGCTTATGGAGACACAAACCCTTAAGTATTTAAGCTACTATTTTCTTGGTTGTAACAGAAAAGCTTGGAATACAGATTTTGAGGCTGAACACCCTGGATTATATCTCAGCACCTTCACTCACTAGCATCAAGACCTTGGATAGGTTACTTGACCTCTCTGTATCTGTTTCCCCATCTGTAAAACGAGCGTGAAATGGTCTCTATGTTATGGCGTTGTTACGTGACTGGCAATTAAAGGACCTAGCTGTTCCTTTAACTCTTGGGGTCCTACTATGGTAGGCACTTTTATAAGTATAGGCCATGATCATGATCATGATGACAATGACAGTGACAATGATGGTTACTGGGTTTTCTGTTATGTGCAGGTAAACCTAACCTGTACATATGTTCACAATGGCCAAGCCAGAATGGGTTTTCTGGAACCTTGAACGAAGGAAGAGACATTACTCTTCAATACCTTTCAGTAGCTCCCCTGTGAAACCATGAGCTCAGAAGAGCAGAGGCGGACCAGATGTGTGGCTCACACCTGTAATCCTAGCACTTTGGGAGGCCAAGGTGGGAGGATCAGCTGAGCCCAGACATTCAAGACCAGCCTGGGAAACATGATGAAACCCCATCTCTACAAAAAATACAAAAACTAGCCAGGCATGCTAGCACACACCTGTAGTCCCAGCTACTTGGGTGGCTGAGATGGGAGGATCGCTTGAGCCTGGGAGGTTGACGCTGCAGTGAGCCAAGATCCCCACCACTGCACTCCAGCCTGAGTAACAGAGCCAGACCTTGTCTCCAAAAAAGTAGAGGAGAACCCACTTTCAAGACAGAGCACACTGGGGCAACAGAAAATAACCCACCTAGCCAACTACTGGTTCAATTGTGCTAAGTCAGCATTCAAGTTGTGGACAATAGAAAGGATCTCCAAGGATGTGTGGGGAAAAGGAGGGAAGAAAACATAGACTAAAGGTCAAGGTTGAGGCCCCAGAGGGAGCATGGGTGCCCAGCAAGGGGGTTGGTGAAGTTGTCCCCTTGGGTGGGACCTGTTGTAACTGACTCATCCTTCACCTCCTCTTTAACCTTCATTTGGTAAGCTCTGCATCACTGGCTGTGGAAGCCAGGTTCTGCCATTTTCTCTGTGTCTGTTCTCAGGGCATGACCCTGGGATACAATCAGACCCAGTATCAAGTATGTCTGCATGGATGTCAGTGGGCCTCATGGGATTTGTTACCAGTGCAGCCTGGAGCCAGGTACAAAGGAAAAAATGTGGCCTTGCCCACAGAGGGGTCTGGCCCATTTCCCTCGGCTCTAGGAGGTGACTGATGGCATACCTGATAGGAGTGTCTTTGTTGGTGGCAAAGGCTGGCTACATGGAACCTTAGCATAGAGCCAGCCACATCTGACAGTCTCAGGATAAGAGCTGGCCATGCAGGAAAGACCAACCATGGTGGCTTTGAGTTACACAATATCAGTGGCCTTGGTGCCTGATTTCAATTACGCATGTGATCAATCATTCTTTCATGCTTATGTAGTGAGGCCTCAATAAAAATTCTGTACACTGAAGCTCTGGCAAGCTTCCTTGGTTGACAGTACTCCATGCATTTGTCACACATCAATGGCAGGAGGGTGACACTTCCTTAGGACAGTAGGAAGTTTCACCTTTCAGACCCTCCCTGACGCCCCGTGCTTCTCTGCCTTTGGCTCATTTCTGTCAGTGCCCTTGCCCTGTATTCAATGAGTATAATAGCTTTCACTGAGTTCTGTGAATCCTGTTAGCAAATTCTTTAAGCAGGAGGTAGCTTGGGGAACCCTCCAAGCTTGCAGTTGCTGTCAGAAGTGAGGGCAGACTTGGAAACTGTGTCCTGAAACCTCACAGTCTGGGTGCCTGGTGCACCCATAACCTTTTTGGGAAACAGATGCAGACACAGACATCAAATGGCTCCGTAGCCACCTCAGCCCCATTTCTTTATGCAGCTGCCTTTGGCCAAGGCCCTTCTCTTGGGGGAGCAGTTGCTGCCCGAGGATCAGGAGCATGCCACTCTGTGCTCGGTCTGGGCAGGGAGTCTCAAATAAGACCCCGTTGCGTACTGTTTCATTGGTCAGAAATACAGGGGCAGTGGGCTGTGTCTGAGCAGGTTGTCGCATGCCTTTCTCAGCCCTGATTTCTGAAGCTTCCCATGTGTCCATAATTTCTTTACAAAAGCGGCATGATTTTTCCTCGCTTGGAGAAGAGAAAAGAAGCTGGACATAATGACATGCTTCATCAGACTGCGTTCTGCAGTCTCTAGAGGCAGCAGCAGGCCATGCTTGCTGGAGCTGTAGCCCTGAGGATGCCAGCACAGGCTGCAGTTGGGTGCCACCTGCAGGGTGAAGGGGCTGAGAGGAGAGGCTCCACTGTTTCACAGGAGGCCCATGTTTCCTGTCACCCTAGCTTTTCTCCTAGTTCCAAGTAGCTGGATGGTGGGAGAGCAGATTAGGGACACCATCCACCCTGGAGGGGTCCCCTCCTCTCAGAAGGCCCCAGGCCAGGCCTCTTCGCCACGCCTCACTCTAGGCTCTGAGAGAAGTGGGGGGCTTCTCCTGGGGGCTCCCGACTATTCTTACCTGGATTGGAAAGATTTGGGCCCAGATGGTCCGGGATGCTGTTGCTGGTACTGAGGACACCACGGGGTCTTCCAGACCATGATGACAGCATGGCTCTAGGGGCAAGGAGCGAGGGCATCTCTTCACCTGCTGGAAGGCCTCGCATCAGAGCTGGGGCTCACACAGGGCCTGGGGCAAAAAGCTGTGGCCTGATTGTCCTGGAGGAAGACCTATAATGGAAGGCGTGAGAATTCAGAAGAATTTTAAATAGCAGTCCCCAACCTTTTTGGCACCAGGAACTGGTTTCCTCAAAGACAATTTTACCAATGACTGGGGGCAGGTGGGTGGCCGGAGAGGGGGCAGCAGATGGTTTCAGAATGAAACTGTTCCCCCTCAGATCATCAGGCAGGTGCTAGATTCTCATAAGGAGTGTGAGACCTAGATCCCTCGCATGCGCAGTTCACAATAGGGTTCACGCTCCCATGAGAATCTAATGCCACCGCTGATCTGACAGGAGGCGGAGCCCAGGCAATAAGGCTCGTGCACCCGCCGCTCACCTCCTGCTGTGTGGCCTTGGCCAGCACCAGGCCTTAGCCCGGGGGTTGGGGCCCCTGCTTTAAAACACACCCCACTGCAGGCTGTATTATGCTGATCTACCTTCCGTCAAGAATTGCTGGGGGGTGGGGGAGTTTGGGGAACTGTTCCTGATCACTGGGAGGGTGTGGAGGCAGAGAAGAGATGGAGAACCCCTGAGCACTGTCAGTCAAGGTGATGGGCACAGAGTCTGTGCTCAGAGTGGCCCCCAGCATCGTTCTGTCCAGGACTGGCCCAGGCAGGGTGTGCAGCGAATTCAGAAGTTTGCTCTTCTCTAGGACGTAATAAATTTCATGGTCGTCAGTGTGAAGAGACCACCAAACAGGCTTTGTGTGAGCAACATGGCTGTTTATTTCACCTGGGTGCAGGTGGGCTGAGTCCGAAAAGAGAGTCAGCAAAGGGCGGTGGATTATCATTAGTTCTTATAGGTTTGGGGATGGGCGGCGGAGTTAGGAACAATGTTTTGGGGGCAGGGGGTGGATCTGGCAAAATACATCCTCAGGGGTAGGGAGAATTACAAAGAACCTTCTTAAGGGTGGGGGAGATTACAAAGTACATTGATCAGTTAGGGTGGGGCAGAAACAAATCACAATGGTGGAATGTCATCAGTTAAGGCTATTTTTACTTCTTTTGTGGATCTTCAGTTACTTCAGGCCATCTGGATGTATACGTGCAAGTCACAGGGGATGCGATGACTTGGCTTGGGCTCAGAGGCCTCACATTCCTGCCTTCTTATATTAACAAGAAAAATAAAACAAAATAGTGTTGAAGTCTTGGGGCAGTGAAAATTTTTGGGGGGTGGTATGGAGAGAGAATGGGCGATGTTTCTCAGGGCTGCTTCGAGTGGGATTGGGGTGGTGTGGGAACCTGGAGTGGGAGAGATTAAGCTGAAGGAAGATTTTGTGGTAAGGGGTGATACTGTGGGGTTGTTAGAAGAAACATTTGTCATTTAGAATTATTGGTGATGGCCTGGATACAGTTTTGCATGAATTGAAAAACTAAATGGAATAAGAGAAGGAGAAAAACAGGTATAAAAGGTCTAAGAATTGGGAGGACCCAGGACATCTGATTAGAGAGTGCCTAAGGAGGTTCAGCATAGTCCTGTCAGCAAAGATTATTTATTTACTTCAAGAGTTTAGAGTGGCGGTTTGGGGATAGCACCAGGAGATATCAGCTGTGATGGCTTGGAGAAACAGTGTAAACCGGCAGTGTAAACAAGAGCAGGGCATGTACGAGTAGTTGAGAACGGTGAATAGGAGTATGACTAGACAGAAAATAGTAGGGATGACAAGTTTTTTGGGGCACAGTCTAAGTTGGTCTGGTGTCTGGAATGAGACTGGGGCCTAATAAAAAGGAGCATCTACACAGGAGCTCAAATGGGCTGTACCCTGTAGCATTCCGAGGACAGGTCTGAATTCTGAGAAGGGAAAGTGGTAAAAGTATTGTCCAGTCCTTTTTAAGTTGGTGGCTGAGCTTGGCGAGGTGTTTTTAAAAGACCTTTAGTCCTTTCTACTTTTCTTGAAGACGGAGGACTGTAAGGGATATAAAGGTTTCACTGAATACTAAGAGCCTGAAAAACTGCTTGGCTGATTTGACTAATAAAGGCTGGTCTGTTATCAGACTGTATACAGGTGGGAAGGCTAAACTGAGGAATTATGTCTGACAGAAGGGAAGAAATGACTGCGGTGGCCTTCTCAGACCCTGTAGGAAAGGCCTGTATCTATCCAGTGAAAGTGTCTACTTAGACTAAGAGCTATTTTAGTTATCGGACTCGGCGCATGTTGAGTAAAGCTAATTTGCCAGTCCTGGGTGGGGGCAAATCCTCGAGCTTGATGTGTAGGGAAGGGAGGGGGCCTGAGGAGTAGTAGAATAGCAGATGGAACACTGAGAAGTTATTTCCTTGAGGCTAGATTTCCACGATGGAAAGGAAATGAGAGGTTCTAAGCGGCGGGCTAGTGGCTTGTGCTATAGCATAGCCTGCCTTTGCTGGTGTGTGGCGATTAGGCCTGGTGGAACTGCCATCAATAAATCAAGCGTGATCAGGGTGAGGAACAGGAAAGAAGGAAATATGGGGAAATGGGGTGAATGTCAGGTGGATCAGAGAGATACAGTCTTGAGGGTCAGGTGTGGTATCAGGAATAATGTGGGAGGCCGGATTGAAGTCCGGGCCAGGAACAATGGTAATTGTGAGACTTAACAAAGAGTGAGTACAGCTGAAGGAGCCAGGGAGCAGAAAGTATACGTGTCAGGTATGAGGAAGAAAATAGATTTTGGAAGTTATGAGAAATGTAGAGAGTAAGTTGAGCACAGTTTGTGATTTTGAGGGCCTCTAAAAGTATTAAAGCAGCGGCAGCCACTGCACACAGACATGCGGGCTAGGCTAAAACAGTAAGGTCAAGTTGTTTGCACAGAAAGCCTACAGGGTGCGGTCCTGGCTCTTGTGTAAGAATTCTGACCCCACTAACCATGCCTAGGAAGGAAAGGAGTTGTTGTTTTGTAAGGGATTGAGGTTTCAGAGATTAATCAGCGATCAGCAGGGAGAGCACGTGTGTTTTTATGAGAACTATGCCGAGATAGGTAACAGATGAGGATGAAATTTGGGCTTGACTGAAGTAATGGGGGCTGTCTGTGAAGCCTTGCGACAGTACAGCCCAGGTAATTTGCTGAGCCTAATGGGTGTCAGGGTCAGTCTAAGTGAAAGCAAAGAGAGGGTGGGAGGAAGGGTGCAGAGGAATAGTAAAAAAATCATGTTTGAGATCCAGAACAGAATAATGGGTTGTAGAGGGAGGTATTGAGGATAGGAGAGTATATGGGTTTGGCACCACAGGGTGGACAGGCAAAACAATTTGGTTGATAAGGCGCAGATTCTGAACTAACTTGTAAGCCTTGTCTGGTTTTAGGACGGGAAAAATGGGGGAATGGTAAGGAGAGTTTATAGGCTTTAAAAGGCCATGCTGTAGCAGGCGAGTGATAACAGGCTTTAATCCTTTTAAAGCATGCTGTGGGATGGGATATTGGTGTTGAGTGGGGTAAGGGTGATTAGGTTTTAATGGGATGGTAATGGGCATGTGATCGGTTGCCAGGGAAGGAGTAGAGATGTCCCATACTTGTGGGTTAAGGTGGGGGGATATGAGAGGAAGATGCGAAGGAGGCTTTGGGTTGGGGAGAAGGGTGGCAGTGAGATGTGGCTGTAGTCCAGGAATAGTCAGGGAAGCAGATAATTTTGTTAAAGTGTCTCAGCCTAATAAGGGAACTGGGCAGGTGGGGATAACTAAAAAGGAGTGCTTGGCCGGGCGCGGTGGCTCACGCTTGTAATCCCAGCACTTTGGGAGGCCGAGGCGGGCGGATCACGAGGTCAGGAGATCGAGACCACGGTGAAACCCTGTCTCTACTAAAAATATAAAAAAATTAGCCGGGCGTGGTGGCGGGCGCCTGTAGTCCCAGCTACTCGGAGAGGCTGAGGCAGGAGAATGGCGTGAATCCGGGAGGCGGAGCTTGCAGTGAGCCGAGATCGTGCCACTGCACTCCAGCCTGGGCGGCAGAGCGAGACTCCGCCTCAAAAAAAAAATAAATAAATAAAATAAAAATAAAAATAAAAAGGAGTGCTTAAAAGAGTATTGTCTAAGTTGGCACCAGAGTTGGGGAGTTTTAAGAGGTTTAGAAGCCTGGCCATCAATACCCACAAGAGTTATGGAGGCAAGGGAAATAGGCCCTTGAAAAGAAGGTAATGCGGAGTGGGTAGCCTCCGTATTGATTAAGAAGGGGACAGACTTACCTTCCACTGTGAGAGTTACCCGAAGCTCGGCGTCCATGATGGTCTAGGGGGCTTCCGAGGCGATTGGGCGGTGTCAGTCTTCAGCCGCTAAGCTGAGAAGATCTGGGAAGGAGTCAGTCAGAGAGCCTTGGGCCAGAGTTCCAGGGGCTCTGGGAGTGGCTGCCAGATGAGTTGAACAGTCCGATTTTCAGTGGGTCCCACACAGATGGGACACGGCTTCGGAGGAATCCCAGGCTGCGGGCATTCCTTGGCCCAGTGGCCAGTTTTCCGGCAGGCGTAGCAAGCTCCTGGGGGAGGAGGTTCTGGAGGAATGCCTGGCCGCTGTGGTTCAGGCGTCTGGAAGTTCTTGTGTGCTGGAGATGTGGCTGGGGTTTGTCTCACAGTGGAGGCAAGGAATTGCAACTTTTTTCTATTATTGTACACCTTGAAGGCGAGGTTAATTAAGTCCTGTTGTGGGATTTGAGGGCGAGATTCTAATTTTTGGAGTTTTATTTAATGTCAGGAGCAGATTGGGTAATAAAATGTATATTGAGAATAAGACGGCCTTTTGACCTTTTAGGGTCTACGGCTGTAAAGCGTCTCAGGGTTGCTGCCAAACAAGCCATGAACTGGGCTGGATTTTTATATTTGATGAAAAAGAGCCTAAACGCTATCTGATTTGGGATAAAGAAAAAGGAGCATCAACCTCGCCTATGCCTTTAGCTCCAGCCACCTTTTTAAGAGGAAATTGCTGGGCAGGTGGGGGAGGGCTCGTGGTGGAATGAAACTGTTAAGCGGGACCCGGTGTGAGGAGGGGAGGTGATAAAAGGATTATAGGGTGGAGGAGCGGAGGCTGAGGAAGAATTGGGACCTAGCTCGGCCTGGCGAGGAGGGGGGAGGTCAGGTGGGTCTGTAGGAAAGGAAGATTAGAAAGACTCAGCAACGCTTGGGGTTGGGACTGAGGGGACAGGCAGGAGGGAAAGGAGTTGCATTGGGCACAGAGACTAGGAAGTGACTGATGTGTAAAAGAATGCCTGGACGTCAGGCACCTCAGACCGTTTGCCTATTTTACAACAAGAATTATTTAGATCTTGTGGGATGGAAAAATTGAAAGTGCCGTTTTCCTGCTATTTGGAACTACTGTCGAGTTTGTATTGGGGTCAAGCGGCATTGCAGAAGAAAATAAGATGCTTAGATTTTAGGTCAGGTGAGAGTTGAAGAGGTTCTAAGGGTGGGGAAGATTACAAAGTACATTGATCAGTTAGGGTGGGGCAGAAACAAATCACAATGGTGGAATGTCATCAGTTAAGGCTATTTTTACTTCTTTTGTGGATCTTCAGTTACTTCAGGCCATCTGGATGTATACGTGCAAGTCACAGGGGATGCGATGGCTTGGCTTGGGCTCAGAGGCCTGACAATAAACACTGTCAGAGTCACACAGAGAGTATGCATCCAAGGCTGGAGAAACTGTGTAGCCAGGGCTGGAACCCAGTCTCTGCCCCTGAAGCCCCCTCCTCACACAGCCTAGAATACGTGGACTGCTGCTGGGTTTCATTAAGCTGGCCCAGTGCCTTCGTCCAGTCTGCTTTTCTGGGAGGAGAGCCAGGCCAAGCCTAATGGAGCAGGTACTTTCCACGTTGCTGTCTCCTGGAGGGCTGATTTCGCTGGTTTCCATTGCCATTTAATATGCCCCTAGTAAAACAACGCCCACGTCGAAGCAGCCTAATCAGCAATGTCCTGCAGCATCTGGGAGGACAGCTACCTCCCACACGCCAATAGGCTGCCGCTGGTGGCAGGTCACTTTTCTGACCCCTGGGCACAAGCGGTGAGGAGGACCACTGCCCCGAGCCTCGCTTCTGGCTTCCTCCAGCTCATGCTCGTCTCCCAGGACGGCAGCTCTGTCCCTGGGAATGAGTCACTGCCAGAGACGCAGAGGGGAACATGTGGCAACGGGGAGGCCGGAAACCCCAGCTGGGCCCTGGACCCTGGAGCACGGAGTGACTGGAGGCCCTCTCTCTGCTCCTGCCTCTCTATGGGGTGCAGGGGGCTTTCGTCTGGGGTCACTGGGTGGGTTTGGTGCAGGTTCCAACTGTGAACATTCTTTTAGTCTCAGGAATGGAAAAGCCCAGGCAGCCGCAGCTGCAGCCCCTGGACAATCAAGAAACTTCTAGAGCTGATGGAATGTGGGCGGGTGGGCGTGGGAGTCAGGAGTTGGGGGGAGGGTTAAAACTCCCCTCCCTCACCTGCAGCCTCAGTGACTGGCCCTTGGGAAGATGACCCTGGGTGGTCCTGGATTTTGTAGCCATCTGTTATTTAGTTTGAAGCAGGACAGAGGAAGGCAGGAAACCACCTTTTAGTGGCCTCCAAATCTGCAGCGGCCTTGTTAAAGATCTGAATAGAATTTCTGGCATTTAATTAAATTGTTATGCAAACCCTACAATCCCCACTTTACAAATGAGGACCCTGGGCATGGGAAATCAAATAACATGCCCATGCCCCACAGCCAGTGCAGGCAGGGTTGACCCACAGGCCATAACGTGACTCCAAGGTCCAGGCTGCTGCCCTGGGTGGAGAGCTGTGCTCTGCTCATGGCCCCCGCTCAGTCGCAAGGCCCAAGTGAAAAAGTGGCCCCGGCCCTCCTCTCTCTCAGCTCACAAATACCGGGAGCAACTCCCGTGGGCTGGGCCCAGTTTAGGTGCTGGGACGGACGCATCATGGGGAATGGACGCCAGGCAGAAGAGTATAGAAAATGCCGTAAAGAGGAGGGTGACGGGGGGCAGCGCACCCCAAGGGGAGCTAAATTTAGCTGGGGGCCCGGCAAGGACCTGAGCAACGACACAGGGCTGAAGGCTGAGCAGGGAAAGCAGGAAGAGGAACAGCAGATAGGGCCACACCCCGTGGGCCTCCAGGCCATGGGGCAGGGGCTGGGTGGTTTTTCTAGGTGCAACCAAAGACTGCTGGCAGGTTTTGAGCAGGACAGTGGCAGGATCTCATCCATACTCTCAACAGATCCTTCTGCCCATTAAGGGAAGGATGGATTTGCGGGCAACGAACGTGGAATGAGGCAGTTGTCTGGGAGGTGTGATGGTAGCTCAGGCTAGGCTGGTAGCAGAGAACAGGTGAAGGATTTGGGGTCTACTTTACAAATAATACAATATAAAGCCTGAAATTAAAATTCAAGATTTTTTGCTCCTGACACTGGGTGAACCCAGGAGAGAATGGAGTGGTCCAACCATGCGCTGTGCTCCCTGCTCTGCTGCCATGGATACGGCCCCCAGCCAACTTGCCCTCCTGTCCCCGAACCAGACGCAGTCCTGCTACCCCTGCAGAGCAGCTTCCATGGCCCACCAGCCCCTGCAGTGTTCCTAACAAGCCGATTGTATCTTCCTATGGAGACAGGGTGGGGGCATCCCATCTTCTCGATACCATGGAGCCTGCCTCTCCCAGGTCCTGGTTGTTCGCACTGTTCCCCCTGTGGTCTGTGCGGCAGGCAGTGGCCTCCTCCCGCGGGCTGTGAGTGCATATGGTGAATACACCACTGTTGATAGTGTGTCCAGTGTCAGGTGTTGGGTGCGCAGCCATCCTGATGCCCCGGGGTGGAAATCTCTCCCTCACGCAGATGGAGGAGAAGTTACCATCAGATTTGCAGCTGGCTGGGGTGGTGAGGTGAGGGCCCTCCCAGGCTCTCAGCATCCTTATTCAATAGTCTGTGGTAGTGGTATGGGTTTAATTATGTCCCCCCAAAAATATGTTCACGTTCTAACCCATGTCCCTGTGAATGTGACCTTATTTGGAAATAGGGTCTCTGTCCATACAAGCAAGTTAGGATGAGGTTGCACTGGATGAGGGTAGCGATGAGCCAATGGCTGGTGGTCTTATAGAAAGAGGAACATTTGGACACACACACATAGACGATGGCCTCGTGATGACAGAGACAGAGACTGGAAGCCCTCTCCACAAGGAGGCCCGCCCTCTCCAAGGAATACCAAGGGTCACCAGCAGCTGCCAGAGGCTGGAGGAGGTGGGAGGGAATTCCCCAGAGCCTTCATGGGGTGCGCGGCCCTGACAACATCACGTGACCTTGAACTTCTGGCCTCCAAAGCTTTGAGGGAATACATTTGTTTCCAGCTATCCACGTTTGCGGTAATTGGCTAAGGCAACTTGAAGAAAGGCATACAGTGGGGCTGGAGAACCTGCATTTCTGACAATTTTCCAGGTGGTGCTGATGTTACTGGTCTGGGGACCGCCCACGGAGAGCCACGCTGCAGGTAATTGCGGTTCATCACTGAGAAGATGACAGTTGCTGCAATGTCTCAAGGGCCACCTGGCCCTGAGTCCACGACGAGGACCAGCGTGTAGAGTTAGAGGAACACAGCCTGGGGCTGAGCATGCAGAGGAGATGCTCAGGGGCAGCACCTGCGAAACAGGGGGAGGAAGCGCAGGTGGCCGTGGCTCTACCACCCCCTACCTACACCCTCTCACCCTGCAACAGACATTGTGAGCTTAAATCAAGCCAGGAGAAGCTCATGTGCACCCGGGAGGCCCTTTCAGATGGGGCTTGGCGAGGCGGGACTTGTCATCCCTTCAAATGATCACCCTGGCCGATGAGCAGTTCAGGGCCCCCAATAAGGGATGAAGGGGCATTGGGGTGCCCAGGGCAGACACCAAGGCAGGCCCTTTTTGCAGGACCCAGACCGGCCATCTTTAGCCCAGGCTGGAGGGTGGCTTCCCCAAGTACCCCCTTGCACTGGGAGTGAGGACATTCCACAGCTTTTTCAGTACAGGGCACCGGCTTCCCCGCACAGTGCATGCGCCTGAGCCCTCCTGTCTCCCTTTGCCCAGAGTGGGGCCTCCTGGTCTAGCTTCTCACCTAGGCTGTAGGGATGAATAAGGCTTCTTTCTTATATAATAAGAGCTAATAAAAAGGTGAATTAATACTTTTCCTTGCAGCTGACCGAATTCTTGATTTTCTTGTTTTTAAAATACTGCTTTTGGAATATCAAGGTGCTTTTGAGTTGGATTGATGTCTTTTAATTATTTTTAGCCAAAAGAACTTATTAACCTTTTGCTAGGTTTCTGTTGGCTTTTTAAGGGAAAGCAGTAAAGGGCTCAGGCAGCATAAGGCTGGAAGTAAGGCGATGTGAGGGGGATGGCGGTGGTGGCCATCCTGCCCGGGGGCTGTCACCCCTTCTCCACCCCTGCCCAGGCCACGTTGCTGGGGGAACAGTGACCCCTCAGGACTGGGAAGCCCCTGGCTGGCAAGCTGACAATTTCTGCCTGAGCAATTTGCACATCAAAGTTGTCATCAGACTGGAAGCTTTGGGGCCATCTTTCATGTCCCTGGATGGAAACCAGCCTGGACATCATCAAGGAAAATGGCAGGCATGACCTGCTGGGAGCAAAGACCACGTAAAGGGCCTTGGTAAAGGAGGAGCACAAGGGGCTATGTGCAAAATCCTCAGCAGACATTCTTGACCGCTTCAGCCCAGCGTGGGCAGACACAGCCGCGAGGCAGCTGGACTGGGCGAGCTCCCCAGGAAGATGCTCCCATCTTCCATGGGAAAGAACTTAGCGCACCATGTCCCCAGTATGTCCAGTCAGGAAGATGAAGGAGACAAGATCACCTTTCTCCCAACCCTCCCCAACCCCATTTCCCGTTTCCCATTCCAGTTCTTCAGATTTCCTATGGGGATCCTCCCTTGTGTGTTACCTTACTGTTCAATCATATTTCGCCCAACACACACGCATCATTGGCTCTTTCACAAATGAGCACAAATTATCTCCAATAACAATCTTACCCTAGGACAAAGGTTCATATGTAAAATTTTATTCCCTACTTAGACCCTCCCTTAATAATCACGTAGATTACGATATTTAATGATTGAGACTCCCAATTTTCTACGTTCCAAATGGAGCTTCCCAAATAAATAGGGGCTGGTTGTTTTCAGTCCCATCAAATATAACCTAAACGAGTTGTGTATACATGTACATGTCTTTCAGCTAAAAGGAAAAAAACAAAGTACCTATAGGTCATTAGAAGAAAATATAGAAGAAAAAGATTGTTCATTTGGGGTAGGAAAGGCCTTCTTGAAAAAACACAGGATGCAAATACCAAAACAAACGAAAGTTAGACAAATCTGACTAAATCATAATTTAAATCTTCTACACTACAGAAGATACCTTAATAAGTAATAAAACGAGAAAATGCACACCACATGAATGAAATATCATCCCAAATACATATCAACCTCCAGCAACAGTGACACCAAAAAGTGAAATAAAAACCAAATGAGGGGCCAGGTATGGTGGCTCATGCCTGTAATCCCAGCACTCTGGGAGGCTGAGGCGGGCGGATCACTTGAGATCAGCAGTTTGAGACAAGCCTGGCCAACATGACAAAACCCCGTCTCTACTAAAAATACAAAAATTAGTGCCCGTAATCCCAGCTACTCGGGAGGCTGAGGCGGGAGAATCGCTTGAACCCAGGGGGCAGAGGTTGAAGTGAGCCGAGATCGTGCCACTGCACTCCAGCCTGGGAGGCAGAGCAAGACTCCGTCTCAAAAATAAAAAAAAAATAAAATTCTACCCACCACCCCCATCCTTAGAAAGAAAAAAAAAAACACCAAATGAGACATGGATATAAATAAGAAATGTGTAAAAATAGGAAATTAAAATGTTGAAAAACAGGTGAAAAGATGTTCAGCCACATCAACGACTGGGAAAATGAAAATTAAAACGAGATACAATTTTCTAACTATTGGGAAAGGGCCTCTCTTGCTTCCTGCTGGTGGTTGCGCACACCGCAGAGCTTTGAAAAGGGCATCATGGCAGTGACTACAGCAATTAAAACATATTCTTTTAAACCCGGCAGATCTCACTTCTGCGCTCCTATGTTAAAAGACATCCATTTGTGTATACAATTGAGTAGGTACAAGGATCTTCATTACTAGCAAATCATAAAAACCGGGACCATTTGAATTGTTCACCCATGAGAAAAATGGTTAAATGAACCATGGTGCACTTCTGCTGAGGAATACTACACGGCAATGAAAAAGAACAAAGCAAGGACCAACACGCCCTTCCCAAAACACAGTGAGTGAATGGTACTCTATGTCCCATCGGGTTCTGTTTGCACAGTACGGAGGGAAGAATGCATTAAAAAGGTATTTCTAGAAGGATGTACAAGTAGCTGGTCTGAGGGACTGTCCTGGGGGAAGGTGAAGTCACTTTCATCTGAGAACTTTGTACAATGTTTAGAGTTTTTCTCATATTTGTGTATTACTTTTTTAGCTGTCAAAAGAAAATAAAACTAGTATTTAAATTCTTTAAAAAGCTCTCTAGGGACATATTTTAAGTAAAGAAAAGAAACTAACGGACAACCTGTACAGTGTACCATTTAGGTAAAAGAACACACAGAAACTGAACTATATTCTTGTTTTTATGTATGTACATAAATTCATGGCAACATTCCTGAAGGATGTCCACCTGCCAGTGGGTTCTTCTGAGAAGAGGCAGATTGTAATGAGATCATCTGAACATGTGACAAACTATTTGTGGGGAACTCAGAGTTTTTAAATCTTACCTTTGAAAAATAAAGTGAAAGTTTGTCACAATAAGAAAGTGCACGTCTATTTCAATGAAAAGAAGGAAGTGACATGAAAAATCCTGGTATATTTCATTGTATCATTCTCTAATTTATACACACTTAAGTTTATTTAAATATCACACGTTTGTACCATAAGAATGTGTTTTAACAAGTGATTTTTTATTCTTTAGCCACAATTCTCCCACATTTTTACATTATCCCATTTTTTCCATATTTTTTAAACACTAGATACATAATTTGTTAGAAGTTAAAAGGGAAAAACATTTTTTTCTGAATAATATCACATTATATTTAGCTTAAAGATTATTAACTTTTTGAATATCAAAAATTGAAGCTGCTGGGAATTACATTTATTTGTAGGTCCCAAAATAGCCCTGAGGTCTGAATAGGAAAATATCTTTTATAAACTATAACAAAACTCTCACCTCAAAATAAAACACTATGAAATTTACAGTTATATCTGTACTCAGTATCTTTACAATATCCAGAAACCTACTGGATTATTAGAAATGACAATGCAAGTGGGTTTACATTCAGAAAACAAGAGAGCTTATACTAAGAGGACCTAACCTGAAACCTGGCACCCTGTGCAGGAATCTGTTCAATCCTTAGAACGGTCATAAAGTCATCTTTGTTAAAAACACGGGTCCTTGGACACCCCCAAATGCCAGGCAGAACAAAGAGAATTCCAGTACATTGGCTTTTAGTGTTCATCTGAATGGGGTATAATTTTCAAATTCCGTTGGATGCCCCAAAGGCTCACGGGGTTGCTGGTCATATTTCTGGGCTTGTCTTTGCGGTTTTCATCAGGTGTATCCACAGCTGTGTAGTTCTAAACCAGCTTCTAGAACTTCTGCTCAAAAACTGTTGTTAAGGTGCCTCCATACCTACCTCCCCAAACTTCTTAAAGCATCAGGCCAACACGGACCATTGCTTTACCTGATGGAAAGTTTCGTGGTTTTTTTTTTTCTTCTTATTTAAAAACAATAGAGGGGTGTAGTATTATGACAAAACTAGTTCCCTCAAAAACCGAACTGTGTTAGCATTGATTAGAGTATCTAATACATAGGCAGACTTGGGGAAATACCAGGGCTTCCTCAGGATAAGGTGTTGATTCTGAGGGTAACCTGCAGCCAAACAGCAAGGGTCGTAGGCTGAATGCCTGGAGAGCTCTTCCAGGGGTAGAGAATCCTCCTGGGCCTGGGGCCCTTGGGTCTGGGTCCCTCCGGGCAGCCAAGGTAGGGCAGAGACAGAGAGATGGCCCAGACCTGGCCAAATGGGTTCTATATGAGCCGCCTGGGTCAACACCGCCTTTCAATAAAGACCTGGGCTATGAAGACCCCAGCCGTGTTCTGTGCCACAGTGGACGGAGTGCTCACAGTGGGTCCTCGGGCCGTGTGAGACCCCACTGAGTACACTGAACAACACGCCATCAAAGCAGGTTCCATCTGACACTGCCTGGGGCCCACAGCCAAGCTACAGCAGCATCGTAAGCTTTGCCAGCACAAAGCCCAGTGTCCCTTTAATTCATTTGTGTGTATGAGTACACATATGAGTGCTCGCCCGTGCATACACTCACACCTTAGTGTACACTGTCCACATTGGCACTGCCTGCTGCCTAGGGCTGTGCCTTTTATCAGGTCTTAAGCTGGATCAGCATGAGGAAATTGTGTATGCAACACCGGCTTTCAGTTGAGTCGCTTGAAAATAAGTCAAAGCAATCCAGGTACTGTGTGTTTCTTTCTCCTGTTTCTTTCAAAAACAACCACCAGAGGAGATTTTTTAGCCACTTATTTAAAATGTTAATGAAGGAACCTGTGAGTGCACGGGCACAGAAATGAGCAGCTGACTCGAGTTATACCAGCACATAAGCAAGTTCCAAATGCACCAAGAGGCATGGAGGGGAAGATGCAAGCAGTGCCTTGAGAGGAACTGCTTTTGTTGTGAGCTCTCGGCAGCTCCCAGCATGACCGCTGCAATGACATTCATCCCACTGCAGTTGTCATCAATGGGACTTTATTGTTTTAGAAAGATCTGTCATGGTCAGGGTCCCACCTGTCCTTCCCTGGACTGTGGCCCTCCAGGCAGTCCCAGGCAGGTGCCAGCTGAAAGGGGCTGGGGTAGAAACCAAGGACCAGGCCCGAAGAAACAGGGCCCCCAGGTGTTTCCAAGGGGGAGCACCGATTGCCAGGTGCAGAATCCACACAGTTATCCGCTGTGGGAGGCGGAGGGACCTGTGCAAATCCCCAGGGAATGTGTTAGAATTTCCCCAAATACTGCAAAAGGGAGAAAGTGCTCGCGCTTTATCACATGAAAGACTAATAGTGTCTAGGAGCTGACACAGCACAGGGAGACTCTGACCGCCGCAGGAACAGTGAGCTGTGTCAGGAGGAAATGAGCAAGACTGCGTCTCCGGCGCACCTGGGGAAAGAGTAGTGCAGGGTGCACATCAGGGCTGTGACTCACTCCGCAGAGCACACTTGAGTCCCCAGGGTAAGGACGAACAGACAGCCTTCCCACGTCATGTAGTGTGGCCGGTGGGGCTGGGGGGAGTGTAGTGCCCTTGCAGGCGGGCTACCAGGGACGTGGCAGACCCACTTTTCAGGTCCCATTCATTCCCTCTCTGGGATGCATTTCATCATAATCACTCAGTACCCACGATTCTTCCCAACAGCCTGAAAACAGCAGGCTTTGCATCCTTTTCAGGCCTGGGGTCTGGCCACAGGGACTTCTGTTTCACTCACAACAGCCTCGTCTCCACTCCTGAGACGTGGTCACCGCCAACAGCAGGGAGAGATGCAGGCAGAGGGGCCTAGCATGGCCCTCCTGCATCCATAAATCCTATTTTCCAACCGACATCACGAACTCTGTCTCTCCTGCTCCCAGGAGGAGCCTCTTGCCTCAGGAGTGGCCACGCTGAGATGACAAAGCCATTGCAATTCTGATCTCCATAGTCCTGAGGTCTCCAGTGCTGCCAGGAGTCTGTCAGAAGGAGCTTGAGAGGAAGGATGATGTCCACAATGTTCCCAAGTGCAGCCAAGGGGCAGCCTCTGCACATCGAGTAATTCCAGATGAATGGCTCCATGCTGTTCCCTCCTCTTTTCTGGTGAGTTTAGTGCTGGGCTGACTATAGAACACTTTATTCACAGAAGCAAGTAGAAAAAATTGTCACTCTTAGTTCACGTGCTCCAACATCAGACCGGGAGCAGCCAGTTCTGGAGGGAAGAGCGAGGACTGGCCTATCTGTATCCTCATCAGCCGCCTCCATGCACACGGAGGTGAATTTCATTGTTGTTGATACACACATTCCATCCACAAGAGGCAACTCAGAGGGACTGAAGCGACTTCACACCCAGCCCAAAGCCATTTCTGCCACCAGAGTCCCCGATCTCCAATCACCAAGGAAGTCTCCATCAAGGGTGAGCTCCAGGCATCTCAGTTGTAATCAGCAGCATCGACATTGTCTGAGAAATATTTCTTCTGTCCAGTTAAAGCATAATTTACTCAAACACTAAAAAGTAGTAAAATAGACTTCAACTTTTCCTCTAACTATATTTATATATAAATCCCTGAGAAGGTACCTGTCAACTTGAAATTCACTATCTACAGTTAATAAACATCAGGGTGCAGGGAGGGACCCCGAACCCCACCCCTGTGCACAGCAGGGGCTGGGCTGTCATGGAGAGCAAACCAGGTCTCCCTTCCGAGCAAAGAGGATGGGGTGGGAGAGGCACAGCTGTGTAGGAATTCTAAGCCATCAGCACAGACACTGGCAGCCCTGCCATTCATTCACTCTGGAGTCTAGGAGGTCCCACCATGATAACTCCGCAGGGACACCACATTGCCTCACACAGGCCCTGGCTTTTCTGTCCTTGGTAGACCTTAGGGTAGGTGGTGCCAGGGATGATCAAGAACTTCACCAGCTGGGAGAAGAAAACAGGTAAAGGAAGGAAAGGCTAATGAGGGAGAAGAGAGGAGGTGACGGGGGCAGGAGAACGTGGTGGCAAAGCCAGAGGGGGCAATGCGGTGGCCACTGACAGGCGAGGAGAAGGGGTTGGTGCTCATCGGTCCCCTCCTCCCTGAACCACATGGCGGATGCAGGGAGGGCGAGCCCTCGGTGAGTGAATGCAGCTGTTCAAAGCAATGAAAACAGACAAAATGAAAAATGTTCTCCAAGGACACCAGGCTTTTGGAGAGGCCACTGTGAGACTCCTGACTACCAGATACCCGGTGATGCTGAGTGGGGATGGGACAAGAAGCCTGCACCTCCCAGCCCTGTCCATATCCTGAGACTGAGGGGCCTGTTTCACCAGTACCTAGGGCTAGAGAAAAGGGCTTCCAAATGGCTCAGGAAGATGAGGGGGTGTTTCTCTCCACCTCTACGACCAGATGACCACACCTCCCACGAGGAATCCCTTACCCAAAAGAAGTGAACAGAATAATGTTGCTTAAGTATAAACTGACCCATCAGATCACCCCGACACTGACCCCATGACACCCCCTCAAGGTGGCTCCGTTTCCCAATCATCTGGGCTTCCCTCCCTGGTCTCCTACACTCCCTGAGCCTCACTGGGGGCCAACTTGTCCCCTCTGTGCCCACTCCAAAGAGAATGAGAAAACAAGAGCAGAAGGCCCCCCACAGGTCGAGGCAAGAGGCTTGGCAACACTTCCCCTGACTTGGAAAATTCCTCTACTAGCAAATCTGCTTCCACATGGCAAAAATCAGAAGTTCTGGGCCAGCAGCCATGAGCACAGCTGCAGGAGCTGCCTGGACCCACCGCATGGGCCAAAGGGAAGGGCTGTCCACAGGCAGGCCACAGCTAGAATGAGTCTAGAGAGGGACTGGGGAGAGTCTCCCACTCAATCAGGAATGACCCTTCTTTCAGTTGGGTCTGGCAGGTTTCAAAATCCAAACTCTCCACTGAGGCCACACCAAAGCTCCCCGGCAGGTCAGGCATCCCCCCATCCAGCTGTCATTTTCCCTCAAGTTGCAAACACTGGCCAGGTAACGGCAGCTTCCACTCACCAGGCAAATGGTCAGCTCGCCTGCAGATTTGCCAAAGAAATCCGTGTCCTGCCCCACGCTTGTTGGCTCAGCAGGCTTTTCAAAATGCAGGTATCTCTAGAGCTGTTTTGTGGACACCAGGAGCATCACTGGACAAGCCCTGTGCTGGCCCCAGAGTATCCTGTGCACCTGGATGAGGCTGGAACACATCAGGGGCAGGGCCGCAATACGTCCACTCCACAACAGCATGGGACCTAGGGAAATCGCCAGTCATTTGCTGTCCCGTCATTGCTGTTCCATGCATCCCTGGAGACTCTGAGCATGGGTTGTGGTGAGGTAGCAGGTAGGCAGGACCAGAAATGTCCATTTTTGACGTGGAGGCAGCAGACACCCAGGCTTAGGGTAGAAGTGGGGGCTCCATACCATTCCCAGTGCCAGCTTCCCATGGTGGAAACAGGAACGTCTGGCAACCCACCAAGGGTCAGATACCACGTCAGCCCGAGCGGAAGCTGCCTGACCCTGGCTGTTCCAATGACAATTAGACATTCTTGGGAAGGTGGAGCCCTTTGTGGGAGCTCAGAATGGGTGTCTTCTCGCAATCACTGTGTTAGAGCCGCAGTTCTCAATGCAGGCTGCAGTGCAGTTGCTCCCAGGCCTCGGCTCCCCGGACCAGGGCCTTGAGAACCTTCACAGCAGGGGTAGCCGGTGTTGAGAAGCGTGCCTGGGAGACCACGTGGCACCGCCTGGCTGGGTCCTTGGTTGACAGAGGTGAGGGTGGGGCTCGTGGTGACTTGGTAATGCCGTGAATTATGTACGTGTGGCAGGAAGGTGCCACATGCCAAAGGATTCAGGAAAGACAACCCCCAAAGATAACCAGTGTCAGTTACAGTCCCCACCTCCTCGAAGGGGACATGGCCAATCCCAACTCCTTGGCCACGAGGGTGACCCACAGTCAACTAATAACTGCAGTTCTCAAAGAGGGTCCAGTCTCCTGCGGCATTCATCATGGCACCTTTCTGGGATTAAGGAGGAACTCACTGCAATCTGCTCTTAAACACTGTATCATCATCACACCAATCTCCTATTAGCCTGGGTGCAGCCTGCAGTCCTGTTCAATGGAGTTTTTGGAGAGGCCAGTTTAAGATCCCTGGTTGCTCGATGCCTGCTGGTGCCAAGTGGAAAGGAGTACGGAGAAGCCTGCACCAGCCCTGCCTGCGTCCTGAGACAGACACCACATATCATGATGTATCTAGGGTTATTAGGGTCATAGTACAGAGCCTCCAAATAGGCCTGTGGTCGTGCGTGTCCAAGTATTTCAATTAATACTGAAACAAAGTGCATATGTGACAGACACTCTACAACCCACATGGCCAGAGAGCCATTAGAACTAGAAACTCCAGCCTGAGTTTCCAGCTTTCATACCCTGCCCTGCCGAATTAGAATGCTGCAAATCTGATGATTAAAAATACAAAATTACGCAGAAAACCCCCTATGATAAATTCAAATTTGATCACTGAGAAAAGTGATCTCCATGTCACTTTGGAGATAAAAGTGTGGACATAAAACTCTCACTGAGAGCTTGTGGCCCAAGACAAATCACACCCGTGCCCTGCCCTGCCCAAGGCCCCGAATCTTGGAAATTCTAAGAGGTTGGCATGAGGATGAACTAAACACCAAGCGCAGTCCTCAAAGGAAAAGTAAAAGGAATACCCACACAAGGGACTCTTTGGAACTGAGCCTGGAGGAGGGGGCTGCCCGGTCTACTCCAGGAGAATTTGCCGAAAACAAGTCTGTTCCCCATTCCATTCTCTCACCTGTTCTAGAAATCACCTCCTCCCCATTCCTGTAATTTGCATCATTCTGGGCTCCTGACTCTTGTTGCATCTTTTTGACATTTTAAGGATATCTGGATTCGAATTACTTAAGAGCACATATGGCTTAATTTTGTATTTCTGGTAATCATTTATTATTAAATTTGCCCCATTTTATCAAATGACAGTTTTTTTCTCATATCTATTTTTAATGTTAAAGATTTCGTATCCAGTTTACCTGAAAGCCCTTGCTTAAAATGAGCTTAATTCTAGCAATAAATACATGTTTATCGCTCCATTGTTTTATAATTTGGCAATATGTTTTTCCTCAATATATTACTATATGGATAAGAGTTTTAAAAAGATACAATAACATCTGATCCTCTGTCTCACTTGATCATATGACTGAATGAGCCAATGCCTCCGTCAAACAGAAATATCCGGCATCACTTAATCTAATTACTAAGAACATCCAGTGTGCACCTACACCTAGGATGAGGAGAAAAGACCAAACAGCCAAAAAGGGGAGAATCCCATCATGTCTGTGTGAACTCATACAGGTATCATGAATACTTATTGCTAGAAACAGTATTTTAAACAAAAGGTCTTCAGGCAAGTGTATTAAAACTGCCTTGGATATAAGGGGCCCTATCACTTGTAAAACGTTGCAAATTTGATAAATAATGATTAAAAATACAAAATTACGCAGAAAACGCCCTTTGATAAATTGATCTTTAAAAAAAAATCTTAATTCAGGTTCTCTAAAGGGGGCCTTTTAGGCAACGTGCCCGCTAGTTGTACTGATTGCTAGGAGGGCTGGTGACAGGCGAATCGATGTGGCTCCCCCAGCCCTCTCTTGGAAGCAGCCTGGACAAACAGCCTGGAAATGCACGCGGCCCCGTGGTCCAGGTGCGATGCGCAACGGGGCCGCCTCCTTCTCCGCGCCCAGCCCCGCGGCCTCGCCCCGGCCCCGGACCCCGCGCCAGGCACACGGGCCCTCACGTCCTCTTCTTCCAGGGCGCAGTGCGCCTCTCCTTCTGCGCCTCGGCCTGGCGCTTCTTCTCGGCCTCCTCCGCCTTCCTCTTCTCCTCCTTGGCCTCCTTGTACCGCCACTTGGGGATCTGCAGGTGGCCGCTGTCCTTGGTGCTGCCCTTCCGCGCCGGCCGCTCGGGCTGGAAGGTGGGCGCGGGCGCCTTGCTGACTCGGACCCGGGGCACCACCACGCCGGGCCGCACGCTTCTCCGCCGCAGGCGCTGCAAGGGCAGCAGGCTGGCCTTCCGCGGGGCGGGCGCGGCGGGGCCCCGGGACCCCGGCAGCTGGGCGGGCGGGAGGCCGGCTCTCGGGGAGCCCTCCCGGGAGTCCGCGTCCTCCTGGCCGGTCCGCCCGCGCTGCCCCGCGTCCCCCACCTCATCCGCCTCCTGCGCCTGGGGGCCCTGCGCAGCCCGCGCCGCCAGGATCTCCTGCACCGCCAGCCGCCTCTTCCCCACGCTCGGGGGGCTCTCAGGGCACACGGTCTGGCACACGATGGCCACGGCGGGGCTGTAGAGGCTCGTGGTCATCCGGACCATGTGGTCCAGCACGCCCCCGTCCTCCGGGCCCCGCACGGAGCGCGGCGTCAGCACGGACAGCACGCAGTCTGTGAGCCTCTGCAGGCAGTTCTTGGAGCCCGCGGGCTTCTGCGTCGCTTCAGAGGGCGGCGGCAGCTCGGGCCGGTACTTCTCCCAGAACTGCTCCGGGCAGGGGCGCTCCAGCAGCCTCTGCATGAGACGGACGGCATCCACGCGGCCCGTGTAAGTGGCCCACTCCTGCGGCGACATCCCACGGCGGGGATCCCTCGCGTGGACATCCGCCCCTGCAAAACGCAAAACAGAAACAGAAGTGGGTGGCGGCAACAAGGACTCTTCCCTCCCAAGGCAGAGCCTGGGGCAAAGGCAAAACTGTCCCCACCCCTGGCCCCCAGCCTCCTAACACACTGCACCTAGTTCACTCTGTGAACCCTATGCTCATCTGAGCGCCAGAAGGCGGGCCTGGAGTGCAGTGGCGGGAACACGGCCTACTGCAGCTTCGACTTCCCGGGCTCAAGCCATCCCCCCAAGTCAGCCTCCCGAGTAGCTGGGACTACACCACCGCCTAGCTAATTTTCTGTAGAGATGGGGCCTGGCTATGTTGCCCAGACTGGTTTCGAACTGCTGGGTTCAAGCAATCCTCCCGCCTCCACCTTCCAAAGTGCTGGGATTAGAGGCGTGAGCCACCGTGCCCAGCCCAACCTGCCTTTTAAGTGCTCCATTGATTATCTGTCCTGAATAAAACCCCGCCTGAATTCAGCATCTAAATTACAGATTTTTTTTTTTTTTTCGAGACAGATTTTCACTCTTGCTGCCCAGGCTGGAGTGCAATGGCACGATCTCCACTCACCACAACCTCTGCCTCCCGGGTTCAAGCGATTCTCCTGCCTCGGCCTCCCGAGTAGCTGAGATTACAGGCATGTGCCACCACACCAGGCTAATTTTGTATTTTTAGTAGAGGGGAGTTTCTCCATGTTGGTCAGGCTAGTCTCGAACTCCCAACCTCAGGTGATCCACCCGCCTCGGCCTCCCAAAGTGCTGGGATTACAGGCGTGAGCCACTGGGCCCGGCCAAATTACAGCATTTTTTAAAGAAATAAGATGCTATAGCTTTCCATCAATGGAGAGATGACCAGACAACAAAGCTGCCTTGCATACTTGAATGCTGTGGCTAGAAAGTTCTAAAAATATGACCAGTAACAGTCACTTGCAAAGTGGTGGCACCCCGGCTGTGGTCTCACTCTTGAGGACTGCCATGGGTCCTGGACTGTGGGAAATGGGTGGTTCCTTCGCTTCTCCCACTGCGGCCTAGCTGGCCGGGGTCTGTCTACCTTTAACCGATGGTGGGCTTTTCCAGGATAGAAAAATTCATTTTTGTTTGCTCAACACATTTCATCCTGGTGGGTAGGAGGCATGAATTTTTAAAAGGCTTGCTGCAAAATGAATGGCACTCACAGTGGCTGTGGGCTAGTAACAGAGAGTGGGTCTAAGACTTGGGTGTCCTAACCTCAGTCTAATGTACTTCCTACCACCTGGCAGGCCTGGTGTGATGGTTATTTTTTTTTTTTTTTTTTTTTTTTGAGATGGAGTCTCGCTCTGTCACCCAGACTGGAGTGCAGTGGCGCGATATCTGCTCACTGCAAGCTCCACCTCCCGGGTTCACGCCATTCTCCTGCCTCAGCCTCCCGAGTAGCTGGGACTACAGGCGCCCGCCACCACGCCCGGCTAATTTTTTGTATTTTTAGTAGAGACGGGGTTTCACCGCATTACCCAGGATGGTCTCGATCTCCTGACCTTGTGATCCGCCCGCCTTGGCCTCCCAAAGTGCTGGGATTACAGGCGTGAGCCACCGCGCCCAGCCGATGGTTAGTTTTAGTTTTCTAGTTAGTTTAGTTTTCTAGTTAGTTTCGTTTTCTTGGCTCTGCTAGAATACCAAGTGATTTAATAAAACATGGGTCTAAGTGTTGCCCCGAAGGTATTTTGCACCTGTGGTTAACATCTATAATCAGTTGACTCTAAGTCATGGAGATTACCCTTCATAGTGTGGGTCGGTCTCACCCAATTAGTTGAGGGCATTAAGAGCAAAGACCAAGGTTTCCTAGAAACAAAGAAATTCCGCCTCAAGACTGCAGCATCTACTTACTGCTGCCTGAGTTTCCAGCCTTCGAGCCTATCACACCAATTTCAGACTCACCAACCCCCCAAACCACACAGCCAATTCCTTAAAATAAATCTCTTGATAACCACATCCTATTGGTTGACTGATAGGTCCCCTTACACAGTCTCCCTGACACTAGTCACTCCCTTAATAAATCTCCCCAGGCCACCCACTGCCCCCAAATGTTGCAAAGTTAAACTTCAACTCAACTTGATGAAATCTGCATAAATTTCAACGTTGTAGTATAGAAATTAATATGGAATTGCTGTTCAATTAATCTTGGTCCAATCTCACTCCCACATACTGTTAAAAATCATTGAGGGGCCAGGCACAGTGGCTCACACCTGTAATCCTAGCACTTTGGAGGCCGAGGAGGGCAGATCTCCTGACGTCAGGGGTTTGAGACCAGCCTGGCCAACACATGGTGAAACCCCACCTCCACTAAAAACACACAAAAAATTAGCTGGGCGTGGTGGCGGGCACCTGTAATCCCAACTACTCAGGAGGCTGAGGCAGGAGAATCACTTCAACCCGGGAGGCAGAGGTTGCAGTGAGCCGAGATCGCACCACCGCACTCCAGCCTGATGAACACAGCAAGACTCCATTTCAAAAAAAAAAAAAAAAAAATCATTGAGGATTTCAAGTCCCATTAGTCATATCTCCACCAGCAAAGCAACGTGGAGAACTAGGGCAATTATCTAGTCTGTGAGCTTATCGGGGACCGGACCCGACAGACGCTTCTTCATTTATATCCCATGCAGACCCAGGTGTCTGACATGTGATGGCTGATCAATGTGTGCTGAACTGAGGAAGGTCGGGTCCCCAGCCATTGCCCTGGCCTGCCAGCCCACAGTGGCCTCATGGCTCTGGCAGACCCAGCTCACCTGAGCTTGCCTGGTAAGGATCTTAATTCTGTGACACATTAAAGAATAGCCATTAGAAGAGTGGTAATTATTTGGAACTGGATATCAGGATGGAACTCATTAGCTAGAGTACAATTTATAAACTGACTAAAATGAAAAGGGGGCAGTAAAAGTGTCATTGCAAAAAATAGATGACACATTAAACCTTAATTAATTGCATGTCACTTAAAAAAGGAAAACTACAAAATTAAAATCTTAATGAACACTGCCTGAGACATTTTTCAAATGCTAATGGAAAACCAGAGGAAGATCTGTCCAAAGTTTTGGACTCTTCGTCCTGATGTTCACCTATCTTTTCAAAATGATCTCAGAAAATACAAACACTCTAAGGAACAAAGGCCATTGAGCCCTAGAATCAGAGTCATGCTATCAATTAGGGATCTGCTGCCTCAGGAAGCGACTGTAAAGGGTTATATTCATGACATGAACACAGTAATTAAATTATAAAAGATAAGAACCGATTATTAACATTTTATACAAATACCTTCCGGAGAATACAGAGGATTTCTGAAATGCCACTGTATCCATCTTCTCGTGAGCAGAACCCCCAGCATCCTCACCTCCCACCCAGTGTTGTTTTGCCCAGGGCTCAACCATGTGGACAAAAGTGGAGCTGCCGCCCATGGGTCCACTCGCTGCCTTGTTGAGTGCTTTAAGTCTACACAAAATCCTTTATTTCACTTGAGGCAGCAACATCCTCAGTTCTTGGCAATGCATCACGATCAGTCTAACCCAGGACTTCTGAACCTCAGCACTATTGACATATTAGGCCAGGTAATTATTTGGTGTGGGCTGTCCTGTGCATTGGAGAACATTTAACAGCATCCCTGATCTCTACCTTCTTCTAGATGCCAGTAGCACTCTGCCAGCTCTGACAACCAACAAGGTCTCCACACATGGCCAAATGTCCCCTGGGGCAACATTACCTCCAGCTGAGAATCACTAGTCAAATCTAACAGCTGCAGTCCTGTTCCCCATTCTTCCAGCCTGTCTTACAGCTAAAAGTAGCCAAGCAACCCAGCACTGATGACTGAGCCCTAAAGAGGGTTTTGCCTCCTGACGAAAGGGAACAGCATGGTTGGTGCTGCTGCAGCTTCCTGTCTGAAACACAGATTGGGTGATTCTCATGGAATCAAGAGGTGACAGATCAACAGGCTAAGGGGAGCCAAATGGACAGGAGGAAACCACTGGGGTCTATGTTGTCCTCATGGAGTCCAGGGCCAGCTCTGGAGGGTGACTGCCAACCTCAGACTTCCAGGGAGCTGAGAAATGCGGCCTGTTTTCTTTAACCTGCTGTCTAGTCAGGATTTCTGTTACTTGCAGCCAAAAACATTCCAGACAGGTGCTAATGGGAAAAAATCTATACTTTCCATTACTCATCCTCAAGAAGGCTTTCTCTGGGAGCCGTGGCCAGGCCCAGGACTAGCAGGAGGTGGGTGGAGCGTGAAGCCCTGAATGTGTCACTTCCTTTCCTGTTTCTCCACCAGCCCCCACCCATCCCCATGTTATCCACCCTACAAACCCCAGCTCAGGTCTCCCTCTTGCCAGGGGCCTTTCCTGGCCACAGGTGACCACTGTGGACCAGCCCTCACTGCCTCCCCTTGTGCCACCTCCAGCCTGTATCTTGGGTGTTGTGGGTATAATCGGGATGACAAATCTGGATGCAAGGTCCCAAGAAAGAGCTTGTGTTCCAGCCCAGCAGGGAGGACAAGCCACCCCCGCCACACAGCAGGTGGGAAGTGTGCTCAAAGTTCTCATCTCCCCTCAAAGAGGGACTGGAGTTGGGAAATAAACTTCCCAGCATCTCTGCAATATATTTTCCTCCTATTGGAGGGTGCAGGGGGTCTGAGTCCCAGCTGCCCACAAGGGGAACCTGCTCATTGGTGGACATTTCTTAGCTTCCATTCTCCCCAATCTCACTTGCTGCCCCCTCACTCCACTTCCTGGGGCCACTGTTCCGCAAAACTACCTGCCCCCAAGTCCTTGTCTCGAGGTTTGCTTTTCAGGTGACACAGAATGCTTGACTTTTCATCCTTCTCTGGCTAATGACTTCAAGCAATTCTACATGGCAAATTCACACTTCATAGGAAATTTAAGTTTTCCTTATAAACAGAAAGAAACCTCTATATGGTTGGAAATCATCTGGCTTTCCAGAAAGAGGTATCAGGGCTTCCCTGAGGCAAGAGCAACCCTCTGACCCACAGTGGGAGCATCTCTGATCTCTGTTCCTCGCCGTCCTTTAAATCCACTTTGCTCCTTGGAATCACAGGAAGATTTGAGGTTATTGCTGTTTGTGTTTGCTTCCTGAAGGCTGTGGCAGTTACACCACACTTCAGGTCTAAAAGTGAGCTCCCTTAAGCAAGCCTGGAACCTGCCAACCTCCACAGATTCTGCCTCTCTTCACAAAAAAATCACATCCTCGATCCGCTTCTCAGAGCCACCTATTTAAAAAGACCTGTCACTGTGGGCATTAATATTGCAGTGAATTACCAAGGTTCTGCAACCCCCGTGTGATGCTCTGCAGCAGAGCCTGCGTTACTCCTTGCAAAGCCAAAACAAAGATGCAATCGATCAGTCTCTCAGAACCCAGTTATACTTTTTATTACAATCTGAAGTGTCAATCTAAAAGAAAGGCTCTGGCTATTAGTTTCTTTAAATGGTTTATTTTTTTCTTAATATCACATATTTAAATGGAAAGAATAAGACTTAAAATATTTGTGCGAATTTTAGAAATATATCAACATCTGTCCTTATTGCTGTCCTGGGGAAGCAATTCAACACTTTTTTTTTTTTAATTCTTACCCATCTACTGTAAAAGGAAAATAAAACCCACTTTTCTTGGGAGAACTGTAAGCTTAGTAGTAATAGTAGAAGATGAAAATATTCCATAAGTTCTATACTACAACCAAAGCTTAAGAGGGCAGCTCAAAAGCTCCCTAAACAAGATGTCACTTTTCTTGTTTTTTTTTTTTTGTTTTTTTTTTTAAGACAGAGTCTCACTCTGTTGCCTAGGCTGGAATGCAGTGGCATGATATCAGCTCACTGCAACCTCTGCCTCCTAGGTTCAAGCGATTCTCTTGCCTCAGCCTCCCGAGTAGCTGGGATTACAGGCTTGTGCTACCATGCCCGGCTAAATGTTTTTTGTATTTTCAGTAGAGGCGGGATTTCACCACGTTGGCCAGGCTGGTCTCGAACTCCTGTCCTCAGGTGATCCACCCGCCTCAGCCTCCCACAGTGCTGAGATTACAGACCTGAGCCACCGTGCCCGGCCAAGATGTCACACTTTTATTTGAGGGAGGAATACAGAACAAGCAAGGAAGAGTACACAGAGGGGAAAATGTCTCTTCTCACTTTGTATATCCTTTCCCATTTAAATTATTTATATCAGTGGTTCTCGATGGGAAGCAATTCTCCCCCCAACCTGGGAGACTTTTAGCAACATCTAGAGACATTTTTGGTTGTCACAACTGAGGAGGTGCTACCGTCATCTTGTGGGTAGAGGCCAGGGATGCCACTAAAAATCCTACAATTTGAAAGACAGCCCCCACAACAAAGCATTATCTGGCTCTGCACGTCAGTAGTGCTGAAATTAAGAACCCCCCTGGCCAGGTGCAGTGGCTCACACTTGTAATCCCAGCACTTTGGGAGGATGAGGCAGGCAGATAACAAGGTCAGGAGTTTGAGACCAGCCTGGCCAATATGGAGAAACCCTGTCTCTACCAAAAATACAAAAATTAGCTGGGTGTGGTGGTACATGCCTGTAGTCCCAGCTGCTCGGGAGGCTGAAGCAAGAGAATCGCTTGAACCTGGGAGGCAGAGATTGCAGTGAACCCAGATCGCGCCACTGCACTCCACCCTGGGCGACAGAGTGAGACTCCATCTCAAAAAAAAAAAAAAAAAAAGCAAAAAACAAAAACCCTGAGGTAGGGGCTTACTACCCTCATTAAGAAAGTTTAAGTATCTCATTCACAAGATATTTTTCTAAGGGAAAAACAAACCATATTTTTTCATTCACTTAACAGATAACTATTGAACGCACAAACTCACCAATAACGATAATGACAACAGTAACAATAATCACAACCAACACGTCCGAAGGCTTCTCCAAGCCCAGCATGCACCCGAGGGCTGTTCTGTTGTGAACTTGCTCAATTCGCATCCTGCCTTCCTGCAGTGGGTGCTATCATTAGCCTCATTTTATAGAAGAAGAAACTGGGGCCCAGAGAGGTGAGTGACAGGCTGCAGGTGTAGAGATGGGAAGTGGAGAAGACGAATTTGAAACTGGGTCCTGGCTCCTGGACTGTTTCTGTTCAGCTCCCTGCTCTGTACCTCGTACAGGACAGGGAGAGACTCACTAGAGGATCCCACAGACAATAATCTGTGGATTGTTCTAGACTGTGATGGGGGATGGGCTTGCAAAGTGCAGAATAGGGGAGGGAGAGTCTCAAATCTAATGCCAAATTTGTATCCAAATAATTGATGGGGGAAGAGCAATGTCAGCAGCAAACCCACTGCCTGCAGACTCATCGTTCCAAGAGATGTGCAAGGTGTTTCTGGAATCCTCTAAATGCTGTCACACATGCCTGAAACCCCCAGGAGACCCAGGGAAGAAAGCACGGCAGTCAAAAGGAGTGATTAGAGGGGAACTGACCTAAAAAAGGTTTGCAGTTCAAATTAATTCAACGGGAAAGTGCACTGATGTGACTGACATCATAAATGTTCAGTTGAAAAAGTCAATTACCAAACATCTACACTCAATTATAACTAGATCCAGAAATAGTAAAAGTGTCTAAAGCTCCCGCCAAACACAAAAGCATCACACAATCACCATTTAATTAGTAGGAACCATTTCTCATTGATAAGGGCAGGCAGGGCCGAAACTCTGTTGAAACTGATATCTCATTTTTTTTAAATGAAACTATCATCTCTGAATCAAAAGTACAATCGATGGGACTCATTTTTAGTCATGATTTTTTTTATTTCCAAGAAAGTTTTCATCTTTGAAGCCTCTATTCTCATTCACTGAACTTATTTTTCTTATAGCATCTCCTAAGACTAAAGAATCCCCTAAGGTTAAGGCAGAAAGAAAAATAAATCTGAAGCAATTGTGAATCCTGTAACTCCAGACTGATCTCGAGAAAAACAACAGACAGGCTCAGACTGGGCGGTGCTGCACAGTGGTTGGAATCGAGACTGTCCTGTCATGGGCAACAGGTTATGACAGAAACTTCACAGACCCAAGACTGGGGCGGGGCGCGGTGGCTCACACCTGTAATCCCAGCACTTTGGGCGGCTAAGGCGGGTAGATCACGGGACATCAGGAGTTCAAGATCAACCTGGCCAACATGGTGAAACCCCGTCTCTACTAAAAATACAAAAATTAGCTGCGCGTGGTGGCAGGTGCCTGTAATCCCAGCTACTCCGGAGGGTGAGGCAGGAGGGCAGGAGAATCGCTCGAACCCAGGAGGTGGAGGTTGCAGTGAGCTGAGATTGCGCCATTGCACTCCAGCCTGGGCGACAGAGTGAAAAAAAAAAGGAAAGGAAAGGAAAAGAAGAAGGAGGAGGAGGAGAGGAGGAGGAGGAGGAGGAGGAGGAGGAGGAGGAGGAGGAGAGAAGAAGAAGAAGAAGAAGAAGAAGAAGAAGAAGAAGAAGAAGAAGAAGAAGAAGAAGAAGAAGAAGAAGAAGAAGAAGAAGAAGACGACGACGACGACTGGGGACAACTAAGAAGAAGACAACTAAATGTGGGAGCCCAGCAGGGGTCCTGGAACAGAAAAGTGACATTAGTGGAAGCACTGATGCCTGGGAAAACTCTGATGCTACCCTCAGGATAACCAAGACAGGGGTGGTGCTGTGGTCTGAATGTTGATGACCCTCCAAAATTCCTATGCTGGAACTTCAGACCCACTGAGATGGTATTAAGAGGTGAGGCCTTTAGGGGGTGATTAGATCATGAGGGCCGTGCCCTCCTGAATCAAACTAGTGCCTTATGAAAGAGGTTTTGAGGGTACCTCAAGTGTCCCCTCTGCCATGAGAGGAGACAGTAAGAAGGAATGGGCATCAGCAGACATCGAACCTGCCAGCACCTTGATCTTGGACTTGTCAGTCTCCCCAAGTGTGAGCAATAAATTTCTACAGTTTATAAATTACCCAGGTGAGGTATTTTGTTATAGCAGCAGAACAACTAAGACAGAGAGGAAATCCACTTCTTTAGGAACTTGCAGCGCCAAGCAGGACTGGCTGAACCCAGTGCCAAGAACAAAAATAAAGAGAAATTAAAATAACAGAATTAAGTAATGGTGAAAGCAGCATCGCACATTCACTGAGATGTCAGCTGCCAACTGAATCTAACACGACATGTGCTTGACACATATTTCCTCATTTAATTCTCAAAATAACCCGATGAGGTTGCACAAAGGATGATCATTGATTCTATTTCAGAGTGAAGAAGAGAGTTAAAGCTATCAGTTGTGTGGCATTTAGCTTAGCAGCTCATTGAGGTGGATAGCCTTTAGGAGTGTATAAAGTATTGTCATATTTTAGCCTCAGGGAGGTGAGGGTGAAAGAGGTCATTACTCCCATTTCACAGATGGGAACAGGAAAGTGCGTCCTCCAAGATGGCGCAAAAGACAAAGGGGGGATGATCCAGGTTGATAGCCTGAGAATTTTCCACTCTATGACACATCATAGAAAATGGAAATTGCCACACACTCAGCATGCAATACCACATTGCCTCCTAACGTCACCACGCAACTCCGCATCACTCCCTAACGTCACCACGCAACTCCGCACCACCCGCTAACGTCACCACGCAACTCCGCATCACCCGCTAATGTCACCATGCAACTCCACATCACCTCCTAACGTTACTACGCAACTCCACATTGCCTCTTAACGTTACCATGTAACTCCACATTGCCTCTTAATGTTACCATGTAACTCCCATGCAACTCCACATCACATCCCAACATTAACATGCAACTCCACATCGCCTCCTAACGTTACTATGCAATGCCACCCACCAGCAAGCAGGGACCTAGGATGGCCTGGGCCATTCCCACCATCCCTACGCCCACCTTCAACAGCACACTCTTGCATTTACAGCCAAGAGATCACCCCTTTCTGAGGAGGAACAGATATGGACAGGGCTTGGGGTGTAGAATGGGTGGGCAGGAGGAAAACGGCAGGTGAGGGAAGGTGCCACCCACTGCAAAGCTCAGCAGGGATCAGGAAGGGGCGTCCTGAAGGGAACCAATGCTGTGGCTTCTCTCTATGATCCTGAAAGCATTTGTGTTTGGCTTTTTTAAAAACTCAGATAATTACAGAAGTATATGTCAGTGAAGAAACTATTATTTATTGCAGCAACTAGGCATTGTTTCTATGGGAGTGATTAATCTCAAAACATATTCCACAAAGGAGCAACTCTGGTGTCCCAGGGCCCCCGGAAGCTGTACAGGGCAGGTGGACATACCTGCTAGCATCAGGGCTCGGATGCAGTCCGTTCGACCCTGCATGGCAGCTTTCATCAGGGCGGTGAACCCGAACGCGTTCCTCCTTTCAAGGTCAAGACCAGGGAAATAGTTCAACAAGTAGTTAGTGATGATAGCGTGCCCTGTAAAGAGAAGCGTACACGTGTATTGGTTCCCACTTCCACAAAATGTGCTGGTTCCAGCCAGGCCTTCCCAGAGAGAGAAAGAAACACCGCGTCAGCCCTGGGGCAGCCGGTCTGCTGTGAGTTTTTCTCGGACCCCAAGACAGAATTCTCCTGGAGCCCAAGAAACAGAGGAAAGCAGAAGGCGCCGCCCTGGCTGCAGCGCTGCCGTTTTGGGTTCTTGCAGGTCCCCTACCACAAAGCACTCCCATCACACTGTCCCATCAAGCTGTCCCATCACACTGTTGGGGGTGGATGTGGGGGGCAGGGACGCTGTGGGCAGGTAGGGAGCGCAGCCTCAGACAGCCAATGCGGGCAGGAAGCCTCAACTCCCAGCAGGAGACGCCCGTGCAAACAGATGCAAAGCTGCAAATGAGCTTCAGAACCACTTCCAAGTGCTCCAGAGCTGCAGGGAGGAAAAAGTCACCATCACAGCAATAGGACAGTGCCAATTCACGCTGGCACCCTCTGTTCCCACCCAGAAGCAGGAGTCTCTCTCTCCACCCGTACCCGCCACCTCCCCTCCCCCTGCCGCCGTGTGTGTGTGTGTGTGTGTGTGTGTGTGTGTGTGTCTCTCTCTCTCTCTAACTACCTACCTACCTCCACACACATCCCACAGAGTGTCGCAGGCAAGGCCCTCAGCTATAAAGCAAAGCAGGTAAGGAGATTTCTCAGAGAACACAGATTTCTCCCCTTTCTCACCTTGCACCTCCAAAAAGGACCTAACTTTCTGCTCATTCCCAGGCGCACCCATGGTGCTCTCAGTTAATGGTGAATAAAGAGAACATCACAGCAACAGTGCTGTTTCCAGGATTCACCCATGGAAAACCAAAATGGAGAGGGAGGGCATCCTCTTGGGTCAACTGTCCATGCCGCCTGATGCCTGCTAGCCCATAAGTCCTTGTGTGAGTACACCTCCCCCTCCCCTACTTCAGTGCCCTGGAGCAGGGTCCGTCCCAGCCTTGGCACAGTCGGCACAGGGGGCCGCATGACTCTTGGTTGTGGGGACTGCCCTGTGCACTGCAGGACGCTGGGCAGATCCCTGGTCTCTACCCGTTAGATGCCAGTAGCAACCACCCCCACTCCCGCATAGATTGTGACAACCAAAACTGTGTCCAGACACCACCAAACCGCCATCAGTGGGGCAAGAACACCCCAGGTGAGAACCACTGTCCCCGAAGCTCAGACTTCACTCCTTCGTGACCAACCACACCTGGTGGAAAGAGCTTCCTTCCTCTCTCCCTCCGCTGCACCCTCCCCTTAGCTGCCACCTCCATCCAGGCCCCTGCTGTTGAGGTCTGAAACCCTTGGGAATATGAGCAATCTGCCCGAGTCTCTCCTCCTGAACCCCACGGGAGGTGCTGGGTACCCAGTTCCTATCCTTTTTATTTAAGAGACGGAGTCTCTCTCCGTCACTCACACTGGAGTGCAGGAGCATGATCGTAGCTCACTGCAGTGTGGACCTCCTGGGCTCAAGATCCTCCGCCTCCCAGGGTAACTGGGCTCATGGGCGAGCATCATCATGCCCAGCTAATTAAAAAAAAAAAATTTTTGTTTTGTAGAGATGGGATCTCCCAATGTTGCCGAGACTGGTCTCAAACTCATGCATTCAAGCAGTTCTCCTGCCTCAGCCTCCCAAAGTGCTGGGATTCCAGGCGTGAGCCACTGTGCCTGGCCACAGTCCCCATTCTCATGCACTGATGATACAGTGCTCAGAAATCCCCACTTACGCATTCCAACTCAAGCGTGTTCCTTTCAGCCCCCACTGTCGCAGCTGCAGGGGCCTCGTGGACATTTCTATGCACTCTCTCCTTAGCTTGGCATCACCTCTCCCCAGGAACCCCTGAATTATGGAGAAGCCAGGCCCTGGGCCCAGAATCCCCACAGGCATCTGGTTTGCACAGAAACTTCCAATGGGTGGCACTGGCTGAGATTTGGGATGGGAGAGAGGTGGCAAGGACATTACTCTGGGGTCGGGCAGGCATGAGACCTGAGGGGCCTCCCCAGCCCAGCCCACCTCTGCAGACAGGACAGATACTACGTGAGCATGAGGCTGCAGCAGCTTCCAGGATTCTCCGCTGCAGCTGAGATTTCCAGGAGGCAGGGCTGGGCGCCCTTGGCCTCTGCTCCCCCAGCCCCTTCAGTTCAGCAAATCAAATATGAAACCCTCTGATATATCAAGTGGCTTCTGTCTCCCCAGCCACACCCCGAGGGATAGTACTACTGGGGCTGGAACCCAGTTTCCTCCTTTGAGGGCCACTCCAGGCTGCTGCCCCACCAGTATGAAATCCTGTGGGTTTGCTCTTCATCAATCCAAGTGAAGAAGGAACAGGCAACCAAAATCAGGGGTGAACTCTCCTGAGGAGCAAGCTCACCATTGACCTCAGCCCATCTCCTGAGCTCTCCACGAATGTGAAAAGGGGAACCATGTATCTTTTTGAAAAGGAAGCCCTGATGAGTCTAACAGTGTTCAGGTTATAAGCATGAAACAAACGGCACGATCCCCTCGCTGCGTGACTCACAGCCAGTCGCTGGTGCTTTTTTGAGTCATTTACACCACATTACCCTCCCTCGTCCTTTACTATGTGCGGAGCAGGGCTAAAGCCAGCTGTCAGGTACCCAGAGCTGCTGAATTACTCTCAACTGGGCGGTGTGGGAAGGTGGGGAAATCCTTTGATCTCGGTTTGGTTTATGGTCCAGTTAAATGCTTGGCGGCACCTGTCAGATCTAGCCAGGGCCATAGTAAAATGAATTGCAATTCGTTTGGAGCCATTTCTTTAAACTGTGAAATAGCGTGTCCATCACAATCTTCTGCAGGATGTTCCTTTGCACTGATATATCCTCAGCGCTTTGAACAGGTGGAAAGAGGAAAAATTGAAAGTCCACAAAGCAAACCGCCCATTATACAGACCTGTTCTGCATATTATGTTGAGTCCAGAAAAACCAACATGCAGCCAACTTGTTCTGACTACAGGCCTGAGCTTTCGATGATCCAAGAAATCACGCCCTGCTTCCCACGGGTTTTCCCAGGATGGCAGAATAATACTTCTCATCACACAGATGACCCCATTCAATGGAAATCAAAGGTGGACCCAATACTTCTAAGAATGTATAAGTATTAACCTTTCTTCTTTAAAAACCATGATGAGTAACCAAAGGGAGCTTTCCTTTTCTTTACATATATGAGACACACAGCCTTCCTTGCACGAGGGAACCCAAACACACATCATATTGAAATCTAGTTTGAGGCCAGGCGCAGTGGCTCACTCCAGTAATCCCAGCACTTTGGGAGGCCAAGACAGGCAGATCACTTGAGACCAGGAGTTCGAGACCGGCCTGGGCAACACAGTGAAACCCTGTCTCTACTAAAAACACAAAAATTAGCTGGGTGTGCTAGTGCATGCCTATATTCTCAGCTACTCAGGAGGTTGAGGCAGGAGAATTGCTTGAACCCAGGAGGTGGAGGTTGCAGTGAGCTGAGATCACACTACTGAACTCCAGCCTAGGTGACAAGAGTGAGACCCTGTCTCAAAAAAAATAAAAAATAAAAAAAATCTAGTTTGAGCCCAGTTCAACTTGGACATTATGGAATCAGACTTGGTTCCTGAAATCCTCAGAGAAGCCCTTTTAAAGGGTTGGTTCACCTAGAGAACCCCAGAACACCCCCTCTCCCCCAATAAGCCCTACCCTGCTTAAGAGAAGGTCACAAATGACCCAGGGAGGAAGTGAATTTGAATGAAATCACGTCACTGGGACACGTGTAGACAATGAGCTCAGTACTGAAGAGAGCTAGCTCTGAGAACAGCCAGGTTCAAGGCCTAGGCCTGCCACTCAGAATCTGGGTGGCTTTTGGAAGTCAGCTTTTCCAAATCTGTAAAATGAGGGATAATATCAACCTCCCATTTGTGAAAATTACAGGAGACAATATGTGTAAAAGATGCCTAGCAGAATAGAAAAATCTGGAAGAAAAATTCTGAGTAATCCAGGCAGGCACTCCACTCTCAAGGGGTAGAATGTGTTCCCCTCTCCTTAACCCGCGGGCTGTGTGCACTGACTTCCCATGAAAGACTGTTACATGGAAACAGGGGAGGAGGGAGAGAACCTCCCCATGGAGAAACCTGCTAACATGACCTCAGCCAGGTGACCAAGGCCAATATCATCAGCGATGGTCAGGTTGGTAGCGCGTCTCCTGATGCCATGTGCTGAGAACGGCCCTTTATCGGGGGTCTTCCTCCAAAAACTCGTAACTCCCGTCTCATCACAAGAAAAGCATCAGACATGTCCAAATTAAGGAACATTCTGCAATGTACCCAACCAGTCCCCCTCAAAACTGTCAAAGTCATGAAAAACAAGAGAAGTCTGAGAAACTCACAGCCAAGAGGAGCCTGAGCCGTGAGTGCTAAATGCCACATGCGATCCTGCAACAGAAAAAGGAAATCCAGGAAACGCTGAGGAAATCTGAATAAAGAACGGACTTCAGTTAATAATGGTGAATTGACACAGGTCCATTCATTGTGTCCAACGCATTACGGGCATCAGATCTTAACAACAGAGGGAACCGGTGTGAGGCACACAGGCATTCTCTGTACAGTGTTTGCAGTTTCTCTGTAAGCATAAACTATTCTCAAATCAAAAGTTTATTTTAAAAAAAGAGGAGATAGGCCTGGCACGGTGGCGCACGCTTGTAATCCCAGCACTCTGGGAGGCCGAGGCGGGTGGATCATGTGGCCAAGAGATCAAACCGTCCTGGCCAACATGGTGAAACCCCATCTCTACTAAAAATACAAAAATTAGCTGGGCGTGGTGGTGGGCGCCTATAGTCCCAGTTACTCTGGAGGCTAAGGCAGGAGAATCGCTTGAATGACCAAATCCACCACTGCACTAACTGGTGACAGACAGGACCCACTCAAAAAAAAAAAAAAAAAAAAAAAAAAAGGAGAATGGCGGATGGTAAATAAAAATAAAAATAAAAAAGGGGAAACTAGCACAGAGCCGTTCAAAACGAGTGCAAGGTCAGGAGGATGATTCACAGCTGGCTGTGCGGCCTGGTGTGGGGCCTCTCCACCCTGGACCTGAGGCTCTCCCAGTGGTGGGGAGCTCACCAGGAGGCCATGGGAGCATTCAGGAGGCAGAGATGGAGCCCTGCCCCCAACCCCGGGCAGGAGGAGGGAGAGGGGTGCTTGATTCAGAGAGCTCCTAAATGCGTGGATGGACAGGTCTGTGGTATGCAAAAGAGGAAAGCTGGAAATGACGCCTGGCCCCGCCGCAGCCCTGGTTCCGCTCTGCATGGATGCCAAGGTGCCTTCGTTGGGAGACACAGAGAGGTGGACACCCACGCCACCCGGGCCCGACCGGCTTCTCGGCCTGGCCCAGCAGCGCTCCTGTGCTTCCTGGTTGGCTCTTCCCCAGGCCCCGTCGGGAAAATGTTAGACTTTTCACATGGAAGTCACTGACCTCACGCAAGCCCCTCTCCTGGATGACTCATCTTCAAGTTCACAGAGGGAACAGAAACCACCAGAAGGGAAGTCCCTCGGCTTTCCCCCGTCGTCCCCCACGCTGCCAACATTCACGGGCCTCCGAGAAAGAAAAGTGCAATCCTGAGCCCCCCAACGGGCTGAACCGACCCCCTCCTGGCCAAGGGGACCCCAGAGAACCCTTGAAAACTGAGTCCCGGCTATGACAGGATAGAAGGGCAATGCGCCTCGTTATACCCATTCCTTGCTAACCACCGTGAGGCTTTCTTTCCTAAGTCTAAACAGAAACCAGCCCGTTCTAAAGACCCCTCCACTGATATAAACCAACTGCCTGATGCGGCCCCACCCTTCCGCAGTATGGACGAAACAACCGACCAGCATTCTGTCCTCATGAGAGACACTGGCCCGTGGCTTCGGAGTGGGTCCGGCCGGTCCACGGAGGACGCGCAGTGAGGGTTTTCATGTCCTCTGCTTCACCTTTTGAAGTCAGGGCCTGAAAACTCCACCCTCAGATCATGCTAACGCTGTCGCTTTTTGAACACAGGTCCCAGGGAGAGGCACGGAGCTCGACTGCACATGTGCGTGTTTCTCCTCTCATCGATATTCAATGCTTCCCCCACAGCTTGTGGAATATGTGCATTGAGCCACCTCGTTCAGCACGCATTGTTCTTCTGTCTTGTTCTTCTGCCCCTGGAAGGGTCTGTTTCTGGCTTCTGGCCAGTGGCGCTGCTTGCCTGCCACAATGGCCACCCTGCAGGCTGCAACCCTTTATGAGAAGCCCTTCTTTCCAAGTTTATGAACCTTGTCAGTCCTCAGTTCGCATTTCCTATTGAAAACGCAGGGGATTCTCCTCTTGCTGAACCCTGCTCCTCCCCTCCTCTGCTTGACAGCCACTCCCTGCCTACTGCTGTGGAATATTTATCAGATCCCTCCTGTTTCTCGTCAACCTCCCCTTCCTTGCAGACCCACTTCCCTCAGAATGCTTTTGGGGCTCAGAAATACCCCACAGTGAAGGCCTCAGAAGCAAAGGTTTCTCTCTGCCCTCCTGCCCTCCCATCTCTCAGTCCCTTCTTCCCTGAGGCCAGCCATCCAAACTGGAATCCCTCTTCCCCAAGGCAGATCCTTGAAACCAGAACCCCCTTTCCCTAAAGCCAGCCATAAAACCTAAAAATACTGCCCTAACATAAAGAAATTATCTGACCTGCCATGTCTGACTGTAGGTCATAAGACCCCCATTCCAGGGAGGGTCATTCCCAGAAGGAAGGAGTGCTGTTCAGAGAAACCTGGAAGAATTGAGGAGACAGGCAGGCCTGTGGGGTTTCCCTACTCAGTCTATTAGCATTATATTTCTTCTTCTTTTTTTTTGACACAGTCTCACTCTGTCTCCCAGGCTGGAGTGCAGTGGTGCGATCTCGGCTCACTGCAACCTCCGTCTCCTGGGTTCAAGCCATTCTCCTGCCTCAGCCTCCCAAAGTGCTGGGATTATAGGCATGAGCCACCGCGCCTGGCCTGTCCAACTATATTTCTACATAACTGTCCACACTTTGTTGAACCTAAGCAGAAAAATGGAAAATTCCTCCTGCATTTTTGGGTCTTCATTCCGAAGGCTCCCATGTACGCGTGTTAAGTACTTTTGTATGCCTCTTCTCTTATTCACCTGCCTTTTGCAAGTTGATTTCAGGGAACCTTCAGAAGGCCCTTAGTTCCTACAATGCACTAATGGCCCATATTCTTCACACTGCCCTCTGTTAAGTAACTTCCCAGTTCTCTGTCTAGTGGAACCTTGGCCGATGGGATGTTTGCAGGCGTGATGGAAGCAGAAGGTTGAAATGCACTTATCCAGACTTTCATGCATGTTTGTGCCTCAGCTGTCTCCCCAGGAAGAACATGCCCAGGCTGGCTCGCTGTTCCCAGGAAGAGGATGAGTAATGCACGCAGCAGAGCTGCCTCGGCCGAAGTGCCTAAGAACAGGTCCCCGACTTGCCCACAGACTTGAGCAAGGACAGTTTAGATCAACAGATCCCCAGCCCATCCACAGATGCACAAGCAATAAAAACATCCCAGAGCATGGGAGTTGTTTGTTACACAGCAATAACTAGCTGACATGCATGCTCAAGGGTCTCTCATCTTAAAAGCATATGTGACTCACAGCAACCCCTGTGGGCCTGTCTTCATGTTCCCGCCACCCTCCATCAACCATTCAACTCCGCTTCAGTCCGCTTCCAGACCCATCTACTCTCACTCTTGCTACCGACACTCTCTGACTTTGCTGAAACCACCCCCAGCAGTCCCCAGTGACCTTCTTACAATGAGACTCAATGGTGATTTGTCAGTTCTCATCACAATCAACATCTCCCCAGCATTTCCCATTCACTCCTCTCTTTCATCCTTTCTGAAACACGCTCTTTCCATGGACATGCAGATGCTCACCCTTCTGATTTTCCGCCTTCTCAATGTTCTGAGCTCCTGTTCTCTCCTTCCTGAAATGCTGCTGTTCCTCAGCTGCCTGCTAAGCCCCCTCCTTATCTCATACTCTCTCCTTTGGTGATCCTATACACTCCTGTGGATCCAATTTTCAGCTCTAAAGCTTCCACATCAACTCTCTCTAGTTCTATCTCTTTTCTTCAGTTTTTTACCTGAGTATCTGTCTACTGAGTATTTCATCATGGGTATCCTACAAACTCAATGCATCAAACCCCAAACGTCTTTCCTCCGAAGGTGCTCCTTTCCCACATCCCTTATTCAGTGATGAACACCACCAGTCACCCCATCACCCAAGCCAGATGGCTGGACTCAGTCTCAAGCCCTCCACATCCTCCCTCACCCAAGCAATCACCACATTCTGCCAACTGCACCTCTGACATCACTTGAACCCGGGAGTTTGAGACCAGCATGGGCAGCATGGCAAGACCTCATCTCTACAAAAAAAATTTAAAATTTCCTAAAGCTGCCCTTGTTTCTCCATCCCTGACCTGGGCTACCACATCCCCATGGGGCCACAGCTCCCGTCCTGACTAGCCTCCTTGGTCCCACTTCTGCCCCCATTCATTCTCCACACCAGTAGCATGGTGACACCAGCAGGGGCCTCTGACCATCCCCACTACTCATCTGAAACTCTCCATGGGCTCTGCTCTTTAGATGAGGTCTCAACTCTTCAATGGGTTGGTTTTTACCTCTTCACCCTCAGCTCTCACCGCCAATGCCCTCCCAATCCACTTCATGGTCACACAGCCAGCTCTCCATGTAATTCACCCACGAGCCACACTTCCTCTAATCTAGTGGCCTCTGCACAAGGAGTCCCTCTGCCTGGAATATTCTGCCTCCTCTTTTTACCTGGTGACCTGATGAGCCATCCTTTCCAACACCAGGTCTTCCCTGGTACCCCTTGACCCACAGTGTCTCATCGTCCACGTTCCCATGCACAGGTGGGTTCCCACAGCCGCCACAGCCCTCATTATCCAGCTCACAAGCTTAAAACTTCCAACTGACTGCATGCTCTGGGGTGCTCAATAAATATGCATTAGATGAAAAGGCTGAAACATTCCTACTTCTCCTTTGGGAAAAGTTTATTTATTGAAAGTATCAGGGTGGGCAAGGTGGCTCATGCCTGTAATCCCAGCAGAGAGGCCAAGGCCAGAAGAGGCCAGGGAGGCTGAGGCTAGAGGATCACTTGAGCCTGGGAGTTAGATACAAGCCTGGGCAACATGGCAAGATCCCATCTCAAAAAATAAAAATTAGCTGGGCTGGCCGGGCGCAATGGTTCACGCCTGTAATCCCAGCACTTTGGGAGGCCGAAGTGGGTGGATCACCTGAGATCAGGAGTTCAAGACCAGCCTGGCCAACATGGTGAAACCCCATCTCTACTAAAAATACAAAAAATTGGCCGGGCATGGTGGCAGGCACCTGTAATCTCAGCTACTCGGGAGGCTGAGGCAGGAGAATCACTTGAACCCGGGAGGCGGAGATTGCAGTGAGCCAAGATCACATCATTGCACTCCAGCCTGGGCAACAAGAGCAAAACTCCATCTAAAAAAAAAAAAAAAACAGGCAATAAACACAAACTGCTCTAAAAATGGGAAAATGTTACAGAATTGGGTTGTCTAAGATTGACTGACTCAAGGCACTCAAACTGCAGTTCTCCAGACCAGGCCAGTAGAGGGGGCTGTCGGCCTTGGAAATATGACATCATACCAGCCACGCAGCCTGAACAGACTCCAGGAATTCTTAGCATAAGGCATTTACCATGCAGATGGAGGGGCAGGGTTAGTAGGGGAGGGCAGCATCCCTGCTCTTTGCAGGGCAGGCAGGGGTCTGAAGGAGAAGCCAGGCAAGCCCCAAGCTGGCTGAGGAGCCCTCCTGGCTGGCCAGTGGGCAGGGGTGTGGCACTGCCGTGGCCAATCAGAAGAGCTGAGAAAAGCTCACAGGAAAAGATAAGGCAATGCTGGGAAACCGAGACTCGCCAAGTTCTACTCTCTTATTTGAAACGGTATAAATTGAGAAAAAAGGAAGCACTTCAAAACAACATGAACATCACAATGAGATCACACTAAGATCGTGGTCATGTGCACTGCTAATAAAGTAAGATAAATAACATGAGGAGGCGTTGTTCCTGGGTTCTGACCAAGTCATAAATTCTCCTCTGAACTGGGACTCTCCCTGATTCAGCTCAGGAACCACAGCTACGCCTGAGAATCCCTCCCGTTCCGTCCCCGTCCCTGGGCAGCGTCCTGCCAGGCTGGCTCTCAGCACATAGCCTTCAGAATTTTACAATTAAATTCAAGAAATAACAAGTTGCAAACACACATCAGAGGTTCCTTATACCCAAAACAAGCTTCACGGGCTCTATCCCATCACCAGCTCAAAGAGACCCCTGGCGTTTCCTCACTTCACCACGTCCATGCTATTCTGTGAAAGCACAAGGAAACAGAAATAAACACACAATTCTATCCATGGCACTTCTTATTCATTTCTTTGGTTATCTTACTTTTTGTTAGCAGAGCAGTGGTGAAAGTTGAAATGACTGGCTAAATGAGATTTAGGGATTACATGAGGATTTATTTTCATACGTTCTCTCCACTTGCAGACCTAGTACAGATTTGGCTGTATTTTTATTGTGCATTAAATAGCCGAGGAAATTAGACTCAAAAGGCAGATTAAGGCATTTGCATCCGAATTTGTACTCATAAATGCTGTGTCCTCCAGAAACCCAGAGCGCCCAACTCTCAGACAACCGACCCAGTTGCCATAGCAAATAATATAAACATATGGGTGCTTTAAGATTGCGCTTCACAATGCTGATTCTGCTTAGTGTGACTGCTGTCTACACAAGCCATCCTCTGTCACTGTTTGGCTTGGGCTTGTGACGCAACCCTGGTTGGTGAGATGGCAATGACACTCTGCTGGAGCCTTCTGGAAATGTTTTCTTGTCTTATAAAAGGAAATGCCGACAGGGACTTGCTCCTCTTCGTTGATGTCCCTGAGTGTTGCAACGTGGCGCTTCTAGCAGCTGGGGCCACCTCGGGACCGTGAAGGAAAAAGCGAAAGTATTTCTGAGAAGTGGCTCTAGGTCCCAGCATCACCCAGCTACTCAGTGAAGCAACGCTGCAACATCGCCTGCAGCTGTCTTGTGTTGCAAGAGAAGGCAGTGTCCTTGTGGTTGAAGCCAAAAGCATCCTAACAGGTACTAGGCTCAAAAGAGAGCTGGGGAAATACAACTGAAAACCAGAGTTTTGGTTCATTTTGAGTAGGGAAATACTGAAAAGACTGATCTCAGCCAGGGCTGGCAAGAACACTCTTGGACACTCAGGCGAAAGGAGAAATCGCCACAGCTTTCTAAAGGCCGCTTGGCAGCTGCGTACACTTAAACCAGACACAGCGCTTGCTGAAGCAATTCTGTTCTAAGAGTGTGTCTGCACATTGCTTCTCCTCTTCCTTGCCCTGCTTTCAGCCTAGGAAGGTGACCTGCACCAACAGCACCTGCCCAGTTTCCGCCCCAGTGAGGTTTCTGGGTTGGCTCAGCAGGGGACTAGGGTGGAAGGAGCGGGATATCTGGCCCTGCCTCCCACTCCAGCCCCTGGCTGGGATTCTAGGCCGAGCCTGCCTCTCAGGTTCCAGCTTCTTGGCCTGGGTCACTCTCTGCAGAGCCCCTCCCCTTAATCCTTTCAAAGTTGGTTCCCTTAACTCTACCCTTCTCCCCATAATTGACAGGCCCTTATCAATTCCTCTGTTCAGCCCTCTGAGCACACCTGTCGTCCAACATGCTTCCTGCCAGGACCCTAACACGCTCTCCTCAGAGATGCACCCCAGACCCAAGGACTTCACTACAGCCTTGCTGCCGTTGGTTAACTCAAAAGCCCACCTGTGCAGTAACTGGGACAGTTAAGTATACCACGGTTCATGCATTTTACACAATATCCTCTTTTCAAACAAATAGTTAGGAAGCAAGTACTTCATGTCCAAGAACTGGCCTAAGAACCGGGTCCACCACAGTGAGTGAAAGCCAGTCATAATGCAGCCTCTCAAACTCGAAGTCTTGGTGGGGAACTGGGCATGAGCCACACATCCCATGCAGGAAGGTAGGGCTACGAGCGCCCGGCCGGGCTCAGGGACACCGACGCAGCAGGAGCTTCTAGATTAATTACTAAGTGAACAAAACCACTAAAAACACAATCTCAACAGAACTCGCCTAGTCATGTGAATAAAAAGCGCACATCCATACGTGTGTGTTTGGGAAGGACTGAATGATGTCTGAAGAGGTGACTGCTGAGTGCGGATAAGGGAACTGCAATATTTGGAAGACTGAGGAGGGATCTTTTTCTTCCTTCCTGATAATACTTTTGTAGTCATTTTTGGCTGTAAGCACATCTGCATGGACAACCTTTGAAATTAACAAATCATCAAATAAATAAAACTGGTTATGAAATTGATTAAAATGGGACATCACCTGCTTGGGCCTAAACAGCCTCTTTGGCAAAACAGCACAGGAACGTCGTGAACAGATGCTCACCTGCTTTCCTCATCTTCACTTTAATTCCGTGATGCCTCTGTGTCTGACATCTCTCCCAGGGTCTGTGACTCTGCTGGTCTTCAGTGCCCACTGAGGGGGTCCTTTGCCGTCATCAGGCATAAAAACCTCAAAGCTCTCCATCCTCAACGTGGGGTCCCTGGGCCCGCGGCATCAGCCTCACCGGGAAACCTGTTGATCTGCTCATTCTTGGGCCCCACCCCAGGCCTATTCAAAGAAAGACTCCAGGGGCAGGGCCCGGCAATGTGTGTTTCCACCAGATCTGTGTTAATGCTCACATGAGCCAGCCCAGGTGATGCTGACGCCGGAGGTGCAAGGTTGGGAGCCAGTGTCTAAGGCAACTATGCCCATGGGGACAGGGGCAGCCCCTGGAGGTTCAGAAAGAAATTAGGGAAAATCTCTTCGGCACATTGAGGCAATTAAGACACACATGAGGAAGCTTTTTAATCTGTGTTTGTTTAAATGGTGTAAAGTCCCTCTCCCCTCTGCCTCCCTATGCAACCTCAACAATTCAGTCCCAAAGCCTCAGGCAGCAGCCTAGGTTGGGTGTCCAGGGATCAGAGCCCAGGCCAGAGGGTGGGCGCACACAGTGGCGGCCACAGAGAGCTCAAGCAAATCAGTAATAGGGGAAGATAACAAAAGCCAGTAAAAAAGAAAAAAAAGGCCAGGACTGGTGGCTCTCGCCTGTAATTCCAGCACTTTGGGAGGCCAAGGTGGGTGGATCATTTGAGGTCAGGAGTTTGAAACCAGTCTGGCCTACGTGGTGAAACCCTACCTCTGCTGAAAATACAAAAAGTAGCTGGGCATGGTGACTGGTGCCTATAATCCCAGCTACTCGGGAGGCTGAGGCAAGAGAATCGCTTGAACCTGGGAAGTGGAGGTTGCAGAGAGCTGAGATCACGCCACCGCACCCCAGCCTGGGCGATAGAGCAAGACTCATACTCAAAAAAAAAAAAAAAAAAAAAGAAAGAAAGAAAAAGAAAGAAAGAAACAAAGAAAGAAAGAAAGAAAGAAAGAAAATAAGAAGAAAAAAATACATTGTAATAATGATTTTCTTTAAAAGGCAGAGTAAACCCATCTAGGCATCAAATCATTAACAACAGTTATCTCCAGAGAGCAGACTAAAGAGAGGGCTGAGAGTGAGGTGGAAGACATAGTCACCTGTAATTTCCTTGCTCACGTGGGGTTATTTTCCCCCAAAACACTGTGTATTGTATTTTAAAATCAGCCTCCAAGAACATCAGCCAGGCCAAGTGGAGGACACAGGGTAACGGCTGAGGCCTCTGCCCGCCTCCTCCTGTCCACCCAGGCGGGTTTCCAGCTGTGACACTGCCCTCAGGATAGCCCAGAGCCTGGTACACACCCTGGCCACCTGATCCTGCTACCTGACTTGGACTCCAGCTCTGTCTGGCAGCACGGCTCCCCCTGGGCGGGCCAGCTCGCAAGTGAGCTGAGAACACAGGAATCTTCGCTCCTACCCAGCTTCCCACCTGCCAGTCTGAATGTTTCTGTTCTCCGAAATTCCTGTGCGAAAATCCTGCCTCCAGGACGACACTACAGCAGGTGGCTTTGGGAGGTGATGAGGTCCTGAGAGAGGGGTCCTCGCGGTGGGATTAGTGCCTTCACAAAAGAGGCCCCACAGAGCTGCTTATTTCCTTATCGCAGCCTGAGCAGGTGAAGACACGATCTGTGACCAAAGGCAACAGAGAGAAGCCAGGAGTGTGACTAGAACCATCGAGGGACACCACCCAATTTCTGTTCCTTAAGGAAAATGGCAGGGACAGGTCTCTGCTGATGGAGAGGATGGGGTATTACACCTAATTCAGTGAACCCTGAAAAATTCTGGCAACGCCGCACAGATAGAAGGGCAGAAAAGGAGAGGTGGTCTATGGGGATGCTTTGAGACCCTCTGATGCCATTTTTCAACACCCCAGGCACATGAAGCCAGGGAGGGCACTAAGCTCCCGGTGCCACCTTCCCCCTGAGGTGCCACCAGGCAAAGGGTGGGGGCTCCCCTTGGTTGTTACAGGCTCCCATGCCACACTCAACTTGGAAGTAAAACTACACATCCCAGGAGGGGAGTGGCTGCGTGGCCTGCATCTGGCCCCGAGTTCTTCCCACCATGCCCCAGGTTGCTGGGTGCTGAGCCCGGAAAGCAGCTGGAGCCCTTTCCTTCTTCCTTTGCCAGAGCGCCCTCCGATCTCCAAGAGGACCTGTGGCATCCTTGACTTAAATAAACCATAGAAGGATGAGCGCAGTCCCTGCAGAAGAACGAGCAAGCCAGGAAAAAAACAAACAAAAAAAACCAACCCTGGATCAGTGTAAAGACAGTGAGATCCAAAAAGAAGGGGGTGGACTACAGGTTTCAGGGCAGCATCTTCATCTGAAATAGAATGATTGCTCCCTGGTTGTCTGGTGTCTAGGAAACAATTTGAAAATTGGTTTGCTGCAAGAAGCAAAAGAACATTTTTCAAATTTTAACAATCCATATTCTTAGAAAAATTCAGTAGGTCACTGACTCAGTGAAAAACATAAGCATTTGTGGAAAGGGAAGCAATTTGAAATCTGGAGAGACTGCATAAAGTTAAAAAAAATTTAACTGCGTTTTTGAATGTGGCACTGTAAGACCAATAACTTTTGGTAGAATATGTTGGAAGAAAACAACTACAAAGAAATATGGGCTTTTACTTAGCAGGTCTGATGCTGGTAGCAGTGGCGGTATTCTAATTTCTGACTCTTTGGTTAAAAAAAAAAAAAAAAAACTGTCCATAGCTGGAAACTGAGCTAATGAGGTGACTGGGTCTCTTTTCCCTCCAGGAAGGTGCTGGTGCCGGATGCTGGGTTCTGGTGCTGTCCAGGGGACCCTCTGGCTGTATTTAGTTCCTAGGCTGCTCCACAACTCTACAGGGGTAGAAGTTAAGCTGCAAAACTGATTGTCCACAGCAAGGCGATTGCATTGTATCTGGTAGAGAGATAATTTACTTCCTGTTATAGCTCAGGCTGCTATAACAAAATCCCATAGACTAGGTGGCTTAAACAACAGACTTTTATGTCTCATAGTTCTAGAGACTGTGAAGTTCAAGAACAAGGCACCAACAGATTCCTTTGCTGATGAGGCTCCTCCTCCTGGTTTGCAGGCAGCTGTCTTCTCACTGTGTCCTCACATGCTGGAGAAGGAGCGGGCTGTGGTCTCTTCCTCTTCTTATAAGGACACTAATCCCATCATGGTGACCCTACGCTCATGATCTCATCTAAACCTAATTACTTCCCTAAATCCCCACCTCCTAATGCATCATATTTGGGGTTGGGGTTTCAACATATGAATTTGAGGGGGAGGATATAAACATTCAGTCCATAACATCACCTTATAGAAAAGATAACCCACAACATTATATTCTATTGCCTTATAGGATATAACCAGTTTTGCATCTATTAGCAGATGTATTTCAGCATTTGTGATTGCCTCTATGTGCCTGTTCTTCAAATTTCCTTTGAACTGGCCTTAAGTAATTACTAGCCCGTCACTAATTAATGAGTTTTCACTTTCTATCCACCTAAGAGTCAAATTTTTAAGCTTTTGAAAATTATCCTTTAGTATCACCACCTTTTGTGCACATCTGTCGTAGGACAGCAAAATGGGTAAATGCATTGTGATTGCTGCAAACCAGGTTTCTTGCTGACAAAGAATGGGGAGAAGCATATGGAAAGGGTGAAAAGGAGGAAGACTGGTGTTGCATTTGGATTGGAGGTATCCTTATTTTTTTAATATTTTGTTTTTCTAACTCTGCTCACTGAAATGCCTAGAAGCAATAACATTTAGCGTGAATGAACACAGCTAGAGCCCAGATTTTGGTTTCTAAATAGTATTCCCCACTAAAAAAAGAACTATCATTCCTTGAAGATACAGCTGGTTACAGACGGGGACTGGGAAAGTCCAGGGAGAATGTGGAACACTTTGATGTGCCATAAATCAAGAAAATACTCAAAACTGACAGAAATATGACAAAAGGACACTGGAGCCATCTTCAGGGTTACCAACTGGCTGGGTTTGGGATAACTTCAGCAGTGAAAAGAACGAAGGCGTTATTGAAGTAGAACACACGAAATTTTTAAAAAATGAGTAATGGTACTGAAAAAAGGGTGGGGCTAAAGGAAAGCTCTTCTTTATAGAAAAATATCAGATAATAAGTGTAAAATAAATGATTCAGAAAAGGATTATCAATGGCAAAAACTGGTGGGGAAACAGGATATTCATACAATCTCTGAGTATCACCTTGCAGGTTACTTATTAATTACAGAGGGGAAATATCTGCCTTTAAAATGGAGAAATGTAAGCAGTTCGTCAAATTTAGCATCACCCACACCAGGACAAACTGGCAGTATGTGCTCCTGACAGGACACACCAAGGACATATCATGGCCAATGCCATATTCTTGCCAAAAATACAAAATGTGCTCCTGACTCTGAAGAAACAATCATGGGTGAATACAAACTCAAAACACCTGCAAATAGGCAAGACTTTGGAAAGTACCTCATGGGTATCAAAGCACAGCTATTATCTCTAACACACAAAGAGCTCTGGCAGATCAGTAAGAAAAGAAATCCCTTCTTATCGTACATTCTCATACCGTCATGACCTAATCCTTGTCCCAGCTCTCACCAGCAACACCTGTCCCTCATCTGTATTTCTAGCAGGGATCAGATTTTGGAGCTCCATCTCTTCCTGACTTGCCATGGAGAACTCTTTACTTAGAGGTCTCAGAGCATTTCAAAGTCGTGATAGCCAGCTCAAAACCAATGTTCCTCCCATTCATCTTCTTTTACTTATGCCCTTTGCAGTTGGTGTTATCCCCTGTCCCAAAGCCCAAAGCCATCCTAGACCCCCAGCTCTCCTCCATGGCCCACATCACCACCACAGCCACACAGCTCCCAGCCCTTCCCTGTGCTCTGAGCCCTCTGCTAGGCCCCCAGGATCCTCTCACCCCTGTCACCACTCACAGAGCCTCACGCTACTGAAATACATTCCCTTGCATTGGGCTTAGACCCTTAATGGTCTGGTCCCCATCCTTCCCTCGTCTCTCCTAGACACACGCCATCCTACAGCCATGCCCACCTACACTGTCCCTAAGACTCGCCATTCCTGAGAACGGCCCAGCTCCCTCTCAGCCCCAGCTCAAACCCCCTTCTTGCAAGCCCTCATCATGAACTTCAGGCTAGATAGAGTGTTCTCGCCCCACAGCACCGAGCTCCAGCAGACAGATGGCGCTGGGCTTCGTGCGTTTCTCTGTCCCATGAGCTGCAGAATTACTCAGGGACGGGGCTGCCCTGCACTTCTGTATCCTTGGTCCCTGACATGGTAGCTGGCCCATGAGAGGAAATGGATCACTGAATGCCTTACAAAGCCCTTTCACACTCTTGCTAGGCTTTCAAAGCCTGGAAGCCTCCATGGAAGTGATGCCTCATGCTCTGAAACCTGAGGAGGTGAACACATGTTAGCACAGCCCCTGGCCCTTCCTAAGTTTGGAGAGCTCCCCACTCTATTCGTCTTGATTGAAAAGTGGGGTGCCCAGACCACTCCCACCACGGGGGATGAAACTGTCAAACACGGGTTTTTCCAGCTTCCCTGGCCCCCCACCCATCAGATCCACCCAGGGTGGCTTTGGTACAGGGGCTTGTGAAGCAACAAGGGACAAGGAGGTCTCCTTTTGGTGACAGCCACAGCCATTTCTCAACCAGAATCAACATACACTGTGGTCTGCGGCACTTCCTCCAGTTTCCAGGCCCTGAGTGGGATTCTCAACAACCCCTGACAACCACGTAAGCTTCCCCTCCTTCCCTCAACACACAAGCGCCTGTTCTTCCTGGCTCAGCCACAGGCAGCTTCTTTGCTTGCAGTTGAGAACCTGACCGATGAAACAGACAGAATCTTTGGAGGCCACGAAATTTGAAAGGGATCAGTGATAAACCTGGTCGAGACCACTATTCCAAATGAAGTGTGATTATGAAGAGGCAAGCATAGGTTTCATGTCTGTCCTCAAAAAAATGTCTGGATACAATTCCAAAGGAGGAGAGTCGCAATGCACTCGGCAATATGGACATAAGCGCCATCCCCTTGATGACTGATGGGCTGAGGGCCACATGCTTGGATACCCGCTCAGAAGACGCTCCCACTGATTTTGTCCCAGCTTGTTACACGGATACTCTCACAGCTCTCAGAAACAGTTTCTGGTGTTTCTTTAACTCTACAGGTAAAGTGCAAGGTCACCTTCTACGCCTGTCTACTTTCATGATTAACTATCACTGAGACACATGATCGTGTCTCTTCCACTGGTGGGTCTGCCAGCCTCATGCCACCCCCAGTCTTCGGGAGCAGGATGGAGTGTGAGGCTTCAGGTGCAGCGGTGACAAGGGTGGCTTTCTGGTGCAGATTCATATTCAAAAACTTTGGGCAGTATCAGAGCTTGATCTGCCCATACTGAATTCTGAACAAGTGGGTAAATGCATAGCGTGTGGTCACAGTGATCAGCCCTTCCCTGGCAACCCTTGGTAGCAGGACATGGTTTCTGATCATTTCCATCCTGACTGCATCGCACCAGAAGCCCGGGCTGCCCAGCAGCGGTGCTCTGGCTACAGCTCCGGGAGGAAAGGGGAAAGCCAGCTCTTACCTGCCTGTGCAGCTGTGATTAGGGCTGTGTTCCCCTCGCTGTCCTGCCAGTTGACGTCAACGTGGGGGCACTCTGCTAAGGCCACCACGGTATCCACAAAGCCGTGGTAGCAGGCGACAATAAGGCCGGTCTAGAAATGAAGAGGGGAAGCGGGTCAGAGGGGCAGAGCTGGAGCATGGTGGGTCAGCACTGGGGACCCCGAGGGGCACCCACTACCCTCCAGGGGGCTGGACAAGGCAATGACAGGGACCTGGAGTCCCAATTCTCAGAGATGGGTTAGGGTGAGCCAGCTGCTCGATCCTTCTCAAATGTGTGTTGAGCACTGACTCGAGTGAGGGCCTTGACGTGAAGACATCAGTGAACTGCTGAGGTCTCAGCCCTCCTGCAGTGTGCTTTCTCCAGGGAGGGAAATGCACCAACTATGGGGCTCATAGAGAAATAAACGACAGAGCGCGGCAGACGGCGATGGGGTAAAAAAGGTGCGTGCAGGGCGGGGTGCAGCTCTCTAGGGAATAGGGTGGTCAGGCTGGGCTTGGCAGAGGTGATGTTGGGGCCCGTGTGTGAAAGAGGCAAGGCAATGGGCCACACGGATACAGAGAGGGGAAAATGCCCCAGTAGAGAAAACAGCTCAAGCAAAGGCCCCAAGTCAGGACCATGCCTGGTGCATCCAGGGAGCAGCCCAGCGGCCGGCGGGGCTAGAGCAGAGTGAGTGAGAAAAAAAGGGGTAACCCGGGTCCAGGAGGCAACAGGGGGTCTCAGAGACCGTGGACAGGGCCCTGGGGACCCCCTGAGTAGGAGCAGTGTCCTGAGCCGTTGGCTGCCAATCATCTGCATCCACTCTGGCAGCTGGGCGGAAACAGGCTCTAGAAGAATGGGGTGGAGGTGGAGGGCTGATGGGAGACCACTGTGGGGCCAGGCAGGCGAGGATGGTGTCACACCAGGGTGGGGGCAGCAGCTGGGGAGGCGAATTTGGATTCTGGAAAGGAAGATTTGCTGTTAGAATGGAGGTGAGGTTGAATAGAAAAAGAGTCCAGGATGACCCGAAAGTTTTGGCCCTAGCAGCTGAGAGGATGCAGTTGCCATCAAATGAGAGGGTCAGGATGTGGGACAGAGTGGGCGTGGGGACAGATGGCATGCAGACTTCAGTGTACTGTATGAGACTGTCTCTGGACAACCCAGTGGTGACGTCAGGTAGAGATGGACAGCAGCGTGGAGTCACGGGGAGAGAACCAAGCTGGATACATACACTGATAGTTGATTTTGTAGATCTATTAATTAAGTATTACCAGATGTTAAAATCCCAGCTCCCGGTGGAATAGCGCAGGAAGTGGGGCTTTGGTGGGTGAGTAGATCACAAGGGTGGAGCCCTCATGAATGGGATTAGTGTCCTATAAAAAGGACCTCAAGAGCTCTCTCGTGCCTTTTTCCTCCATGTGAGGACACAGAGAGAAGTCTGCAGTCTGCATCCTGGAAGAGGGCCCGGGCCAGAACCCCACCATGCTAGCGCCCTGATCCTGGGCTTCTAGCCTCCAGAACTGTGAGAAATAAATTTCCACTCTGTATAAGATCTTGGACTTCCAGAACTGTGAGGAATAAACTTCCATTCTGCATAAGTACCCAGTCTATGGTGCTTTGTTGCAGCAGCCCAAGTTGACGAACAGACCTCGTAACAAAGAAAAACAGCGTAGACTCAGGTGTGAGGCTCACCACCTCACAGATGCAGATACAGTAAGATGCTAAAATTCAACCCAGGGTAGGAGCTAATGACCAAGCAATCAGGTGTCACTCTTGGCACTGCCAGCCACGCCACCACTGCATGAGAGGCACAAAGTTTATATTTACAGCAACTCCACAGGGGCCCAGCCCGATTTTTCCCAGTTTTTGTTTTGTTTGTTTGTTTGTTTTTGAGACAGAGTTTCGCTCTTGTTGCCCAGGCTGGAGTACAATGGTATGATTTCAGCTCATTGCAACCTCCACCTCCTGGGTTCAAGCGATTCTCCTGCTTCAGTCTCTCAAGTAACTGGGATTACAGTCATGTGCCACCACGCCCGGCTAATTTTGTATTTTTAGTAGAGACAGAGTTTCATCATGTTGGTCAGGCTGGTCTCGAACTCCTGACCTCGTGATCCACCCACCTCGGTCTCCCAAAGTGCTGGGATTACAGGCGTGAGCCAACACGCCCGGCCAATTTTTAGTAAGAATATAATTTTTCATGGAACAACAAGAAGACTCGAGTAGCCCTGCCCACTTATCTCAATAAGGCTCCTAGTTGCCCTACAGAAGAATATTAAATCACAAATATTCACATTTTTAAAGTTCTACAGAATACCACTGATTTTCTAACACTGACATCCATACCACGGCATAATCAACTCAGTAACTGTTGACTATGGTAAATGCTCTTTAATATACTCTAGCTTATGCACCCTTTGAAATAGGTCATTCCATCTATACGGTGAAATGTTTCACAATAATCTAATTTTAAATAGAAAAGAGTGGGCTGCAGGCAGGCTCTACTTAGAAGCCGCTGAGGTTTCCAGCCTCTCTGGGAACTAAGAGTTCGCTGCCACCACCTCCATTCTCCCAGCTAACCTACCCACCTGCTTTCGCATAAATGTGCCGGAAAACTTGTCATCCCACCAGGGAGCACCCAAAAATCATTTTTAACTTCTTTGGATGGAGATATTGCTCTAGTATTCTACAATTTCCTGACTTATAAATAAAACATACTGAACATAATGTAACATCTTCCTTTGCATATAATTACACGAGTAGCTCATATTTATTGCAGAAAAAGATCCAAAAATTAAAGAGAAGAAAAAAAGTTACAGACCAGACACAGACACACACATATGCACACATTTTTCTTTAAACTAAAACAGGACCATTTGCTATATGTCTTAGTTAGGACTATATCAGCAATATCTTCACATCAATAAAAGTAACTCTGTCGAAATTTCTGGTAGATACAGAGTATTCGATTCTATGTGGGGTAGAATTGTCATTATTTAACAAATCCCTATTCTTGGATACTCGGATGATGTTTCTCACTTTCTTTCTTATGAGTAAAACCTGCAGTGAAACCCCTAGAGCTAAGGCTTTGTGTATTTTGTTTCTTGTTTTCTCAGGAGACATTGTTAGAAGCAGGATTTCTGGACTAAAGAAAACAGGTATTTTGAAAGCTTTTAGCATATACTGCAAACCTGCTCTTCAGGAAGGTCCCAGATGGCACCTGCCTTTGCCAACCCTGACATCCAACCTGCACTTAAAGGGCTCAGGTTAAAAGGAACGCCTTCCCTATGTGGATACAAGAGAGACACTCTCAGGGCTCCGGAAGTATCTAGCTACTGAATTAGGTCTCTTTCAGGACCACCCTCCTCTCCCCTCCTTCTCACCTCAACCAGTGAAGGGTTCTGCTCCGGACTGATAGCACCTCCTTCTCCCCACCTCACTCCTCCAGCTTCCTAAGGTAGAACTTCCCAAAATGTGCAGCAGCCACCTGCTGACAGCCACCTTGGGAAGGCTGATATAATATTTAGAAACCTAAGAACATCATTTTTTTTTTTTTTGAGATGGAGTTTTGCCCTGTTGCCCCGGCTGGAATGCAGTGGTGTGATCTTGGCTCACTGCAACCTCTGCCTCCTGGGTTCAAGCGATTCTCCTGCCTCAGCCTCCCGAGTAGCTAGGACTACAAGTGCCTGCCACCAAGCCCGGCTAATTTTTGTATTTTTAGTAGGGACAGGGTTTTACCATGTTGGCCAGGCTGGGCTCGAACTCCTGACCTCGACTGATCCACCCACCTCAGTCTCCCAAAGTGTTGGGATTACAGGCATGAGCCACGGCACCCAGCCAGAACATCACTTATTATATTAACAAATTAAATGAGGCCAGGTGCAGTGGCTCATGTCTGTAATTCCAGCACTTTAGGAAGCCAAGGTGGGAAGACCACTTGAGGCCAGGAGTTTGAGACCAGCCTGGGCAAGACAGTGAGACAACATCAAGAAAAACCACACCAAAATATTAAGAACAGAAGGAAGACGAATGGGAGGTGTGTGATGGTTAATTTCATGTATCAACTTGGCTAGGCCACAGTACCTAGGTATTTGGTCAAACATTATTCTAGATATTTCTGTGAAGGTATTCTTTAAATGAGACTGATATTTAAATCAACAGACTTTGAGTAAAGTAGATGCCCTCCGTCATGTGAGTGGGCCTCATCCAATCAGTTGAAGACCTTAAAAGAAAAAAGGCTGGCCTCCCCACACCCTGGAAAGAAGAAACTTGACCAGCAGTGCTGCCTTCAGAGTCAAACTGCAACTCTCCCCCGGATCTCCAGGTTTTGAACTTGCCAGCCCCTACAATCACACATGCCAATTCCTCAAAACAAACCTCTCTCTTTCTCTACATACATGTTTATACATACACACACACACACACACACACAATTTCTCTGGAGACCCCTGACCAATCCAGGGTGGGTAGGGTGGGGAAGCAACATTTTGGAAGAACTACTTTCACTTTTTTTTTTTTTTTTTTTTTTTTGAGATGGAGTCTCACTCTGTCACCAGGTTGGAGGGCACTGACGCGATCTCAGCTCACTGCAACCTCTGCCTCCTGGGTTCAAGCGATTCTGCTGCCTCAGCTTCCCAAGTAGCTAGGACTGCAGGTGCACACCACCACGCCCAGCCAATTTTTGTATTTTTAGTAGAGATGGGGGTTTCACCATATTGGCCAGGATGGTCTCAACCTCTTGACCTTGTGATCCGCCCTCCTTGGCCTCCCAAAGTGCTGGGATTACAGGCGTGAGCCACCCCAATATGATTCTGTGCAGTTAGAATTCTTCTGCAAAACAAAGCTGTATTCATGAGGAAATTACAACATTTTAATTAACACTGAAAAAAGTAAGCAAACAATGTTGTGTTCATTAAGAAATAGTTTTACAATAACCGCTGTAAACAAGAGCTGTCTTGCACACAATGTTTCACAGAGCTGTCTGTGAAGGAAAAAGGAGGGCTGGATGCTGCATGAGGCCCAGCACAGTCTGCAGAAGAAGTGGGAGCCCACGACAGCCAGGGGAGAGACTGAGGCACCAGAGGCCCAGGGAGCCCCAGAGCCACGTGGGGCCTATGGTACCACAGTAGGGGAGCCATCATCCTGATGACCCAGAAGAAAAAGGATGTTACCACGTTCGAGTGTGAGAAAAAATTCCAAGAACGAAGAGAGTACATTTCAGATACTTAAAACTCCATTTCTATAAAACCCCATAATAACACCAGCAATAGGTTGGGGGAGATGTCTATGTGGCTTTATGAATGAATGCAAGAATTCTGGCCTCTAAAGAGCTACTATATTTCTAAAAGGCTGCCATGAGCCCCTGCTAACACTTGTGTGATTTGCTGGGTAAACTATTTTAGGCAAGTTTCAATCATCTCAGGATGTTTTAAGACAATGCAAATTAAAATCATCAGGGGTCTAAGAAAAATCTTGCACTGGGGACAGGGGTGGGCATCCAGGAAAAACATCGATGATAGCATTTGGTGGCAGCAGCTGCAACGGCACAAGAGAGATGGATTCCCTGTGAGGGGCCAACTTCCTGGTTCAGTTCACATAGGTAACGCAGGAATACTCAGGCAGCGTGAATGAAGACTGACTCAGATGTTCTTCTGGTGACAGGGCCTTACCATCTGCCATGGACAGAACGTTTGTGTCCCTTCAAAATTCATATGTTGAAATCCTAACCCTCATGGTGATGGCATTAGGAGACGTGGCCGCTGGGAGGTAACCAGGTCGTAAGGGCAGAGCCCTCATAAATAGGATTGGCGCCCTTATACAAGAGGACCCAGAGAGCTGCCTTGCCCTCTCCACCCTGTGGGGACACAGTAAGAAGGTGCTGTCTATGAACCAGAAAGCAAGCCCATGATCTTGGACTTCTCAGCCTCCAGGACGGTGAGAAATAAATCTCCGTTGTTTATAAGCCACCCAGTTTACTGTATTTTCCTATAGCAGCCTAAACGGACTAAGACATCATCTCATTAAGCTATTCTCCAAACAACATTCCAAAGGAAAGGATACTTCATACAAGTCTCAAAAATTCTAAGATCCCTCAACACCAGTTCATTGCTTCAACATGTCATAGAAAAACGGTGAGTACTGCAGCCTCAAGCCCAGCGCCACAGGCAGGAATCCTTTCCCTGGGCCTAAACGGAATGAAAGAGCATGAGAGGGAGGCCCCAGTAAGGCAGGGGATCTTCAACACATGTGGCTTGTAGAGAAGACCAAGTGCGCACATCAACCACCACTGCTGGCCTTAAATTCCACACTACGCTAGGCACTGGGTGTCATACAAGGCAAACCCTTCCCAATCAAGTCTCAAGGCTGGCCAATGAACTCAATTGCAAAGACCAGGCAGCAAACTTCTTTTCTGAAGGGTATCCCCAGGAATTCAGATTTGTCTGCAATTTCTATGATATGACATCTATTTTCCTTGAAATACACTCCCTAAGTGTGAATGTTAGTATCGTGAACCAGGTACTTTCTGGGATGTGTTGTTAGAACTTTGGAGGGTAAAGGTCAGGTCCAGGTCTAGTGCAGAGGGGTGGCAAGTGGCGAGGGGAGAGGACTTCCTCGCCAGGAGGCAGGACCCAAGGGTCAATCCCTGGAGGGTGTGGCCCCAGCACCGCAGGTCAGACACCACCATTTCAGCCCACTGCCTCTCCAGAGCCAGCTCATAATAAAGAATCCCACGGAACGTTCCATGCACCAAACTCTTAACCACGCATCAGTGTTGGGGAAAAGCAGGCGAACCACACAGACACAGGGACAACCCCCACTGAGCTGCTTGGACTCAGGCAGCCCCTGTTCCAAGTGCCCTTTGGTATGTGTGTATGAGTGTTTATTATGAAAAAAATTCCAAATATAGAGAAAAGTAAAACAGAAAGTAAGATAAGTAAGATAAACACCCATGTCTTCACTGGTTACATTAACAAAGGTCAATATTTTGTCATGACTGCTTCAAACTTTTTAAAGGAATCAACATTACAGAAAAAGTTGAAATGCCTTTTTGTACTTTCTTCTCTGTCCCTCCCAGAGGTGATCACTATTTGGTGCTGCTGTGTATGCTCTGATTTTGCTTTTGAATTTTTATTACATATGCATGTATCCATAAACAATATATTTTTATTTATTTATTTATTTAGAGATGGAGTTTCGCTCTGCTGCCCAGGCTGGAGTGCAGCGGCGCAATCTCAGCTCACTGCAACCTCCGCCCCCCAGGTCCAAGCAATTCTCCTGCCTCAGCCTCCCAGGTAGCTGGGATTACAGTCTCCTGCCACCATGCCCAGCTAATTTTTTTATTTTTAGTAGAGACAGGTTTCGCCATGTTGGCCAAGCTGGTCTCAAACTCCTGACCTCAGGTGATCCACCCATCTCAGCCTCCCAAAGTGCTAGGATTACAGACATGAGCCACTGTGCCCGGCCCATAAGCGATATATTTAAGACAGCATTATTTCCTATTTCAAATATTTGCACAAAACGCTCTCCATGTACATTTGAGCCTGAAGCTTGGTTTATTCACACAGTGCTGGATGTGATCTAGCCAAATCAATGGCAAATGCATCGTGACTACTATAGTGTCTCTGCATGTTCATCCATGCCCCTAAACTGATAGACACTGTGTCCAAAGTTCTGTGATTATAAATACAGAGCACTGGAATTAAAACCTTGATCTGTAGCTCCTGATGCACCTGAGCTGGAAATTAATTGGGATCCTCGTCTGTGTCAGTTTTTCGACCAGGGCACTATTGACATGTGGGGCCAGACAATTCTTTATTCTGGGGGGCTGTCCCCTGTACTAAGCAATCCCTGGCCTCTACCCATCAGATGTCAGGGGCATCTTCTACCCTCATTTATGACAACCCAAAATGCCTCTAGACATTGCCAAATGCACCCTGGGAGGCAAAATTGCCACCAGGAGAGAACCAGTGCTCTAAGTAGACAAGCTGGGGGTAGAACATGAGCCAAAGTCCTCTCCAAAGCGCCTGCAACAACTTCAACTCCACCACTCATGGGTGAAAGTTACAGTTTTTCTTCATGCTTACCAATTCCCAATACCTTTGCATTTTCACCAGTCGGATGCGTGAACATTCTTACTGTGTTTTCACTTCGCATTCCCGATTGCCAGTAAGACTGGCCACCTTTCCGTGCATCTATTGGCTGTCTGGATTTCCTCTTTGGTGAAGGATTTAATTATGTCTTTTGTCCATTTCCCATTGGCTTCTTTGTCTTTTCCTCATTGATCAGTATGAATTCTTTTTTTGTGTGTTTTGTTCTTTTTAGATGAAGTCTCACTCTGTCACCCAGGCTATAGTGCAATAGCATGATCTCAGCTCACTGCAGCCTCCACCTCCCAGGTTCAAGCGATTCTCCCACCTCAGCTGCCCAAGTAGCTGAGATTACAGGTGCCTGCCACCATGCCTGGCTGATTTTTGTATTTTTAGGAGAAATGGGGTTTCACCATGTCGGCCAGGCTGGTCTCGAACCCCTGACCTCAAATGATCTGCCCGCCTCAGCCTCCCAAAGTGCTGGGATTACAGGTGTGAGCCACAGCACCCAGCCCAGTTTGAATTCTTTATAATACTTGAGGACAGTGCTGTCCAATAAAGACATAAGGGGGGCCACAAATGTAATGTAAAATTTTTTTGGAGACAGGTCTAGGTCTGTTACCTGCTGGAGTGCATCACGGCTCACTGCAGCCTTCGCCTCCCAGGCTCAAACAATCCTCCCTGCTCAGCCTCGCTAGTAGCTGGGACTATGGGTGAGCACCACCACATCCAGCTAATTTTTGTATTTTTGTAGAGATTGGGTTTTGCCATGTTACCGAGGCTGGTATGGAACTCCTGGGCTCAAGTATCTGCACACCTCTGCCTCCCAAAGTGCAGAGATTACAGGCATGAGCTACTGCACCTGGCTGATAATTTTTAATTTTCTAGTGGCCAAATTAATAAAAGCCAAATGAAATCCTAATAAATATATTGTATTTAACTCAACATATCCAAAATATTACCATTTCAAAATGTAATCAATGGAAAAATTTTAATGAGCTATTTTACTTTTTTTGGCTGAATCTAGTGCATATTTTACACTTATAGCACCCCTCAGTTGCACTGTGTTCCACAGCCACTTGGAGCTACCAGCTACACTACTGGGGCAACACAGCCCTAGACACCAAAGCTGGCATCAGGATGGCCCTGGCGCCCAAGGCTGGCACTAAGCTGTGGCAAAGGAGGCCCTGGGGCACCACATTTAAAGAGGCGCTCCCTCTCAGGTACCACAGAGCGTAGATGCCTCTGTAAACGCTGCCCCTGGACCTGAAGCTCTGCCAAGGGTGTTGCGATTGTTTGCTCTACACCACTTGCTTTTTCATTTTCCATCCCGTTTTACATTTCGATGCAGTCATATTATTCATCTTTTCCTTTATAGGCATGCTTTTTGTCATGTGTTTAAGCAATGCCTCCTATTCAAAAACCCTAAAGATATTCCTCTGTATTTAATTTCAAAAGTTTCAAAGTGTATTTTTTTTCATAGTGAGGTCTTGAATCCACCATGGTTTTTATTATAGAAGTTTAATTTTACCTTTTTCTGATTTCCTAGCACAATATATGAACACATCCATTCTTTTCCCATTGGTAGTAACGGCATGCTCAAGCTCATCCCACCTCCCCATAAACACATGAATGAACCTGAGAGTTGCTTCCACTGGTCTAGCAATCTACCTCGGCCCCAAGGCAATCCTGATTCGCTACTGCAGCCTTGTGTTTTGCAGGGAAGAAACCTTCCTTGCTTCCCCTTTGGAACAGCCATGGCTTTTTTTTTTTTTTTTTTTTGAGAAGGAGTCTCGCTCGGTTGCCTAGGCTGGAGTGCAGTGGCGCAATCTTGGCTCACTGCAATGTCCACCTCATGGGTTCAAGCGATTCTCCTGCCCCAGCCTCCTGAGTAGCTGAGACTAAGTCATGCACCACCACGCCCAGTTAATTTTTTTTTTTTTTTTTTTTTAAGTAGAGACAGGGTTTCACCATGTCTGGTCTCAAGCTCCTGACCTCCATTGATCCACCCGCCTCAGCCTCCCAAAGTCCTAGGATTATAGGCGTAAGCCCCCGTACTCAGCCTGCTGTTGCTATTCTTGATTACCAAGCTTCGTTTTAAAAATCAAATTCAGCTCTCAATCCTCCTAGAAGGAGTGGTGATGAAGATTGTGCAAAACACCAGACCACAGGTCACCAGAGGACACCTAAGACGACATGCTCAGGCTGCCAGAAATAGGCATTTGTGCTCCTCCTAGAGAGGGATAAAGGAAGCTGCTGCTAGGAGGCACTCAGTAACAAGGAGCTTTAAATGACAAGATGAACTCACAGAGAGTCCAGCAGGAAAACAAGCAGCTGGAAGCTCATCGTCCAGTGTGTTTCACTGTCCCAAGTAGACTTCAGTATTCCTCAAAAATGTCCCTGACAAACACTCTCCATTCTCTCCCACTTACCCTATACAGTAGCACGCACAGGAGGAATATTCATTCAAGTATGGGTGACGGTCTTTGAAGAAGCTGGTGAAAGTACACACACAAAGTCTTTTTTCATTGCTTGAACCAGGACAATTCAGTTGCACTGGATTCAGCTGCAGTACTCACTGGCATTATTCCGTTATCTACTTCCTGCCTCTTGGTAAAATTGCATTTCCCCGCCCTTTCTGAGTTCTGACTTGACCATCTGGTTTGCTTTGGGTAATTAAATGCAAGTGAAATAGCAGGTGTCGCTTCCAGGAGGAAGTTTCAAGAGACGGTGGACGATGTGCCACCTTCCCTTTTCTCTGCCTTGACTGCCCTTGAAGCTCAGAGATGCGACTGCTCCCAGCCTGGGCCTCCGGGGTGAGGGCAGAGAGAGCAGAGCCCTGCCCCCTCCAGCCGGCGCACAAGAGCATGAATGAGCGAGAGGCAAACCTTTGTTATTTTGAGCCACTGGGACTTGAAGTGGTTTGTTATCACAGCAACACTGTCTATTCTGAGTGTGTGTGTGTGCGTGTAACAGTAGCGTACATCATCTATTCATGTGTCAGGTTGCCTACTTTCTTTTTCCCTCGGGAAGAACTGTCCTTTAAGATTATGTCTTTGATACTTGATTGGGCACAAAATGTACTTATAAAATGGGCTGGGCGTGGTGGCTCATGCCTGTAACCCCAACACTTTGGGAGGCTGAGGTGGGTGGATCACTTGAGGTCAGGAGTTCAAGACCAGCCTGGCCAACATGGCGAAATCCTGTCTCTATTAAATGTACAAAAAAATGAGCCCGGCGTGGTAACGCACACCTGTAATCGCAACTACTCAGGAGGCCGAGGCACGAGAATCGCTTGAACCCAGGAGGTGAAGGTTGCAGTGAGCCAAGATCGTACCACTGCACTCCAGCCTGGGTGACAGAGTGAGACCCTGTCTCAAAAATAAATAAATAAGTAAATAAATAAATAAATAAATAAATAAATAAATAAATAAATGATGGCGACATGCATTTATGACTTTTTAATTTATTTCTTAGCTTGCAAAACAAAATTTGGCAACTATGTCATGCCACCTATTCCAAAACCATTTTACACCAGGTGAACCCAGCAGCCTGGGTGCCACGGTCCTGTGCTATGCCACTGCACAGCCGAGCGTGCCACACCCATCGCTTCTGAACTCCCCCATGGCCACACCAAACTCCTGGTGGTTTAGGTTCCCCCTGGTGCCACGCCTCACGTTTTCAAGCCTCAAAGCCTTTGCAGGTGCAGTGGCCTCCGCCGGGAATGCTCATCTTCCCTGCCCCTGGCCCCATCAGCAAGTCAGCCTGCACATTTCTGAGTCTCCTGCCAGTATGGCCCAAACCCTTTGATGCCCATTTACTGACGCTCTCACAGGGCTGCCATTCACACACCAGCCCTCACTGAACAATAAGCTCCAAGTGGAGGGAGATCATATCTTTTTAATTTTGTTTCCCAAGTGCCTGACATCTACAAGACGCTCAATAAGCATTTGCTGAATGAAGGCACGTGCCCCTGAAACGGGTCAGTGCCTCCTACCCAGAATAATACCCAGCTTACTCTAAACTGAGGGCCGACACACAGTGCTGTGAGCTTGAAGCTTTTTACGTTTCCTCTACAGTCAGGAAAGGAAATGACTTCAGGTCCCAAGAGACCTCAAAGACGCAGCTCCCTCCCAGTGTGGTGTCACTCTTGGTAGGTGCCCCAAGATCTGGGGATGAACAATACAGATCTGAAAGCAAGAGCCAAATTCAAAAGAAAATGAAAGTGGACCCAAGAACTCCATGCTGAGGAATTCACTTCAGAGACATCAACAGTATGTCAAGAGCTGGACCCACGCCTGCAATCCCAGCACTTTGGGAGGCCAAGGCGGGAGGATTGCTGGAGCCTAGTAGTTCAAAAGCAGCCTGGACAACATAATGAGACCTTATCGCTAAAAAGAAAATTTAAAAACTAGCCAGGTGCAATGCACACATGTACTCCCAGCAATTTGGGAGGCTAAGGTGGGAGGATCACTTGAGCCCCGGAGTTGGGGGCTGCAGTGAGCTATGATCATGCCACTGCACTCCAGCCTGGGCAACAGGTCCTGTCTCCCTGTCTCAAAAAAAAAAAAAAAAATGGAAGTCAAGAGATTTGTATCTGTATAAAGATTTGTAACTACACAGCCTGAAAAACACCCAAATATAAAACATACATCAAGAGATGACTGGCTAATGAAATATATGTTATGGAGGCCGGGCGCAGTGGCTCTCGCCTGTAATCCCAACACTTTGGGAGGCCAAGGCAGGCAGATCATCTGAGGTCAGGAGTTCGAGACCGGCCTGGCCAACATGGTGAAATCCCGCCTCTACTAAAAATACAAAAAATTAGCTGGCCGGGGTGGTGCACGCCTGTAATCCCAGCTACTCAGGACGCTGAGGCACGAGAGTTGCTTGAACCTGGGAGGCAGAGGTTGTGGTGAGCCGAGGTCATGCCACTTACTGCACTCCAGCCTGGGTGACAGAGCAAGACTCAGTCTCAAAAACAAAAAGCAAATAAATATATGCTATGGGACACGACGTCACTCACCCAAGACAGGAATGAAGCAGTGATGCATGTGCTGATGTGGGAAGATCTTCACGGGAGAGTGTTCAGTGAGAAGTAATAATAACAGCCACAGGTCAGAGGAGCTGATATGATATTATTTCTTCTCGTGTGAACTTCTAAAATGTGTGCGTGCCTCTGACATGGCTATGTTCATAAAAGATCTTTCATTTTTCTGAAAGACGATGTTGGAAATTTAAGTAGCCATCATCAAGGCACATACTGAGAGGGAGGAGTCTTTTTGGATTTTATTATAGATTTTGGGTCTGTTTCAATGTCCTTTTGATTTCACATATTTTTAAATTATACAAGTAAAGTTATGTTGGCAGCAGTTGCTATAGGTGATATTTGTTTTTTGTTTTCTGTTTTGAGACAAAGTCTTGCTCTGTCGCCAGGCTGGAGTGCAGTGGCGCGAACTCAGGTCACTGCAACCTCCACCTTGTGGGTTCAAGCGATTCTCCTGCCTCAGCCTCCCGAGTAGCTGGGACTACAGGCACTCGCCACCATGCCCAGCTAATTTTTGTATTTTTAGTAGAGACAGGGCTTCACCATGTTGGCCAGGATGGTCTCGATCTCTTGACCTTGTGATCTGCCCACCTTGGCCTCCCAAAGTGCTGGGATTACAGGTGTGAGCTACTGCGCCCGGCCAACATTTGTATTTTTATCTATGCTTTTCTGCTTCAAATAAAGAGATAAGACATTTTATTAATAAATAAATATGTAAAATACATCAAGATAATTCTTTCCAACATGGGGTCACCTTGTAGCCCTGTAATCAGGATTTGATAAATTCAAGGTTGCCAGTAATTCAAAACAATTTCCCTTTAGACTAAATTTTGCATAAAATGTAAATCTTATTATCACTGCAAACCTCTCTCTGGGATTTATGATTTTAGATTAGTAATGTATGAAACTACTACTTCGTTCAACTGTATTCCCTCTGCCAAGTTCATGTATATACCTAATCTCTTCCTATCTCAGAGGCTCGTCTAATTTTCCCGACACTGAGAGTGGTTTCCACGCAGTGATCATACAAGCATTCTGTGATGAAAGAAAACTAAGCCTGTTAACGGTTGACCTGAAGGCAGTGACTGTCAGTAACAATTACATGTTCTTCTGACCATTGATTCACTTAATCTTTTTGAAATTAAGCTTGGAATTTTTACAACGGATGTACAAAGCTCGACAGAGAACTTAAAGGAACTAGCAAGGCTAGAAGAGCAGAATATAGAAACTCACTCGGCCAGGCATGGTGGCTCATGTCTGTAATCCCAGCACTTTGGGAGGTTGAGGCAGGCGGATCACCTGAGGTCAGACGTTCGAGACCAGCCTGGCTAACATGGAGAAACCCTGTGTCTACTAATCATACAAAAATTAGCTGGGCATGGTGGCGAGTGCCTGTAATCCCAGCTACTTGGGAGGCTGAGGCACGAGAATCACTTGAACATGGGAGGCAGAGGTTGCTGTGAGCTGAAATCTTGCCACTGCACTCCAGCCTGGGCAACAAAAACAAAACTCCACCTCAAAAAAAAAAGGAAGAAAAGGAAAGAAAGAAACTCACTCAATGAGGCCGGGCGCGGTGGCTCACGCTTGGCCGAGGGGGATCAAGGTCAGGAGATCGAGACCACGGTGAAACCCCTTCCTACTAAAAAACAAAAAAAAACGGGGCTGGTGGGGTTCATTCCATACCCTGTACTTCTAATATTCACAACCACAATTGTGGTAGCCAGCCTCCTGGATGGCCCCAATGATCTTCGTTGCCTCCTGGTATTCACATCCTTGGTGATCACCTCCCTTGCTGAATCAGGGCTGGCCCCATATGGCAGGAGTAATGGTGTGTGCCTTCCAAGGCCAGATCCTAAAAGATCTTGCAGCTTTCACCCTGGTCTCCTGGATTGCAGGCTCTTGAGGAAGCCGGCCGCCATGCCCTGTGGACACTGGAGCAGCCCTATGGAGAGACCCACAGGGAGAGGAACTGAGGCCCCTAGCCAACTGCCAGCACCAATGTGCCAGCCATGAGAGAGAGCCACTTTGGAAGGGGACCCTGTGGCCTCAGTCAAGCCTTCAGACAACTACAGCCACAGCCAGTATCCCACTGCAACTCACGAGAAACCCTTAGTCAGAACTGCCCAACCAGGTTCCCACATTCGCGAGCGATAGACACTGTGAGAGAAAATAAATGATAATTATTATTTAAAGCCACTATGTTCTGGGGTGATGCATGTAGCACTAGATAATACAAACATCGACAAGTCATAAGGATAATGACAAAATCCAGTTACGATTTTCCAAAGCCTGTCATATTAACATAATTCTATGTTTCTGTCTTGAGAACTGGATCATTCATTAAAGTTGAATATATGTTTATATAAGACAATATATAATTAAATAAAACATATTATTATTTTACTAATAGCCATTGAGATCTCCTAGATGTTAGGTGCAGCGAGATTAGATATAATTAATGCCGCAAATCAGCTAAGAAAATTTCCCTTCTGGACTTCACTATATTCCCAGAAGACATCAGGACAGTGCTATATTTTTCTTTTTTTTTTTTTTTTCAAAAAGGTTCTCCTTTTGGTTGGCACAGTGGCTCACACCTGTAATCCCAGCACTTTAGGAGGCTGAGGTGGGAGGATTGCTTGAGGTCAGGGGTTCGAGACCAGCCTGGTCAACATGGCGAAACCCCATCTCTACCAAAAAATACAAAAATTAGCTGGGTGCGGTAGCGCATGTCTGTAGTCCCAGCTACTCGGGAGGCTGAGGTGGGAGAATCACTTGAACCCAGGAAGTGGAGGTTGCAGTGAGCCGAGATCACACCACTGTACTCCAGCCTGGGTGACAGAGAAAGACTCTGTCTGAAAAAAAAAAAAAAAAAAAAAAAATGCCAGGTGCGGTGGCTCACACCTGTAATCTCAGCACTTTGGGAGGCTGAGGAGGGTGGATCACCAGGTCAGGAGTTTGAGACCAGCCTGGCCAACATGGTGAAACTCTGTCTCTACTAAAAATACAAAATTAGCCAGGTGTGGTGGCTCACACCTGTAATCCCAGCTACTGGGGAGGCTGAGGCAGGAGAATCATTTGAACCCAGAGGCAGAGGTTACAGTGAGCCGAGATTGTGCCACTGCACTCCAGCCTGGGGTAAAAGAGTGAAACTCCATCTCAAAAAAAAAAAGTTCTCCTTTTGAAATTATTTTACAAAGTTAAAAAAAAAAAAACCGTTTTTCTATGGTATAACCCTACATGTTATCAAACATTAGTAAAATTGAGGTATATGAAGAATTTTAATCACGAGGAAAGGCTTAAATTACCATAAAAAATAAATATACACTTAAAACAATTATATAAAATCATCTATTAACAATGCACGACAAAAAAAAAGAAAAAACAAGAAAGAAATGCACTAAGCCTTCAGTAGTAATTGATTCTGAATGAGGAAAGAGGATAGTACCTCTATCCTAAAAACTAACTAAAAAGTTGTAAAAAGTCTCATTTTTCCCTACAACGAACATCTATTTTTAGTGAATAATCAGAAAATACAAAATTTTTAAGGACAGGGCCTGGGCACAGTGGCTCACCCCTGTAATCCCAGCACTTTGGGAGGCCAGCGCAGGTGGATCACCTGAGGTCAGGAGTTCAGGACCAGCCTGGGCAACATGGCAAAACCCCGTCTCTACTAAAAATACAAAAATTAACCTGGCGTGGTGGTGCACACCTGTAATCTTAGCTACTCAGGAGGCTGAGACAGGAGAATCACTTGAACCCAGGAAGCACAGGTTGGAGTGAACTGAGATCACTCCACTGCACTCCAGCCTGGGCGAGGGAATGAGACCCTGTCTCAAAAATAAATTTAAGGACAAAAAAATTCTGATGAAGCTTTCCAGTCTCCTGCTTAACTACACAAGTGGGTTCACGGGCTGTGAGGAAACTGTATAGAAGACAGAAAGCTGCTTCCCATCCTTTTCTAGAAACAGTCGGGAGGATATAAACAGACAATCAGGCTGGGCAGGGTGGCTCACACCTATAAGCCCAGATCCTTGGGAGGCTGAGGCAGGAGGATGGCTTGAGCTCAGAAGTTCGAGACCAGCCTGGGCAACATGGCAAAACCCCGTCTCTACAAAAATATACAAAAATTAGCTGGGTGTGGTGGTGCACACCTGTAGTCCTAGCTACTCTAGAGGCTGAGGCAGGAGGATTGCTTGAGTTTGGGAGGTCAAGTCTGCAGTGAGCTGTGATCATGCCACTGCACTCCGACCTGGGTGACAGACTGAAACACTGTCTCAAAAACAAACAAAAATGACAAGCAATCAATGGAAAGCAAATTGGACCTTTCAGGATCAATACACTATGATCAGCTTTATAAGTTCCTTGCAAAATGCTGCATAAAATTTCAAGAAAGGAATCTACATCGTGCATTCGTTTCAGACTCAAAGACTTGAACCTCTTTTTGAATGTTTTACCTACTCTGCCAAGCGGTTCCCACTCCGGACGCTCCCAGCCAGCTGCTCTGAGGCAGGCTGTCAGACGACAGCATGTTCTATTTATGAGAAATAAAACTCCAACTATTTTCAAGGCAACGTTTTCACAAATATTGGGCCTATAATGCACAAATACTGGTCTACCTCACAAAAAGTGTGGCCTAATTTAGTACAAGCCAACCCAATGGATGCAGAATTAACAACCTGGCTAATGATTGAGCCAAATGACCTATTTACTGTTTTCTACCAGGCGCAGGTTTGACTTTGGCCACTCATAGCGCAGTCCCAGGACCAGCGGCATCAGCGTCCCCTGGGAGCGTGTTTGAAATGCAGACCCTCAGGCCTCAGCCCAGGCTCCTGGCTGGGAGCCTGCAATTACTTTTGTCTACAGGACCTGAAGTGTGAGCATGCTATGCTGACGCCCTGGGTGAGGCCCCGGGATGCACAGTGGTGGTGGTATCCCTACACCCAGGCACCGAGGCTGCTCAGTCACCCCTTCGGGGACACAGGGCACAGAGCTCAGCTTGTGTTCTTGTTCATTTTTACTTGACTGGCTTTCTTTCCGTGGGGCAATGCACCCACCTTCTTGTCTTGCCCAGTCTCTGCTATACATAAATCCAAATAAATTCCTACCTAGTCCTGGTCTCGGTGCCTACAGCACTCCCTCACATGCCCCCTAACTGGTCTTGTTCTCATGTGCACCAGCTCCTGGGTGCTCTACCCAAGAGTCATCCCTGGCCCCATGGGGGGAAATGGCAGCCCCCTGTCATAGGCTGGGGTGGAGTGGTCAGATTACAGATTTAGGAATATTTATAGGTGTCATCACACTTAAAATGTGTGTGACTAAACCAGCACATCCACGGAGAGCGTGCCCCGCAGGAAGGAGGGCTGCACCGCTTTCAGCTGGCTGTCGTCATCACCCATGAGCATTTATTCACCATCAGCAGGCTTACTGGTCCCTGGCTGTGTGTTGAAAATACAAAGATCGCTGAAATGCGAGTCCCTCCCCTCAGGACATTCAGTCTGGGGAAGGAGGCAGAGAAGTAAACAATGACAATGCCAGGCTCGGCCCAGGGGATGGTGGGAACACAGACGACTGGCAACTGGCCCAGGCTGGGAGGAGTTGGCACTCAGCCAGGTTGAGCCTCTTTAGCCAAGCAACGGCGGGAGGTCTGCAGCGCCAAGGAGGGTAGAGGGACTGTGTCCCAGGGGGGAGGCAAGCATGTGCAAAGGCGTGGAGCTGATGAGTGGGGAATTCTGGGTCATGACGGGCTTCCACGAGGGCTGAGGAGGCTGAAGTGCATCCAAAGCTGGTGGAGAACCACGCAGGGGTCTTAGAAAGCAGGGTGATCAGATTTTCCTGCTAAATATCTGGCTCTCAGGTGGGAGCTAGTGTGGGAGGAGACAGCCTTGCCATTTTCTTCTATTTTCAAAATATTCTTTAAATATATGCCCCCCAACCCTATTCTTTTTAAACTGAGTTGGCAACTCATTTGTGATTTAAGGTGTAACTGAAACTGACATCTGTCTGTCTGACTCATAGCTGTCAGGGCGGTGGCTTCCACATGACATTCTGGGCTTTGGCATGTCTGTTCTGCAGGTGTTCATTAATGTCTTCTAACTTGATTTTTTTTAATGTACAAAATTTAAATTATAACCTTTTCCAAATGTGAAAGGGCTCGATATCGTTAGTCACAGGGAAATGCAAATTAAACCCACAATGAGATACCACCATACACCCACCAGAATGGCTAAAATTAAAAAGACTGACAATACCAAATGTTGACAAGGGTGTGGAACTCTCATGTTCCCAGCAGGTGGGAGTGTAAAATGGAAGAACCACATTGGGAAACTGGCAGTTTCTATTAAAGTTTAACACATGTCTACCTTATAAGCCAGCAACTCCATTCACGGATACACTCTCAAAATAAATTAAAGTCTATATCCACATGAAGATGTATACAAAAATGTTCAGGACAGCTTTATCCGTAACATCCCAAAATTGCAAACAACCCAAATATTCATCAAGAGACGAGATAAGCAAAGTCTGCTATAATCAAACTTGGGAATACTACTGAGCAACAAAAGAAGAACAAAATCCTGACACACACAGCAATGCCTGTGGATCTCTGGCATATTACATTGAACAAAATACGCCAGACACCAAAAAGTGCATGCTGTTGGATTCTATTTAATGAAATCCAAGGACAGGCAAGATTAATACTGTATATAGTACTAAAAAATTGTGAAGGGGGTTATTAGAAAGCGGCAAAAGAGAACTTCCTGGGGCAATGGAATCATATCTTAATCTGAGTGATATTTACATGTGCATATTCATTTGTGAAAATTCATTGAACTATACCCCTAAGAGTTGTGCATTTCACTGTATGTAAATTATCTCTCAATGAAGTAATGATAGCAGAAAAAGCAACTTTGCCTATGCAGACATACAAATGCTGAATAAGCCTGTGAAAAAATGCTCAACATCATTAGTCACTGAGTCATGAGAAATGTTCATCTAAACCACAATAAGAAATCACTTCACCCCTATTAGGATGGCTACAATTTAAAATACACCTATATTAAAAAAAAAAACAAGTGTTTGTTTGGTAAGGATGTGAAGAAACAAACCCTTGTGCATTGGTGGTCAGAGTCTAATGTGGTGCAGCCACTGTGGAAAATAGCTTGGTTTGTTCCTCAGAAAGCTAAACATAGAATTGCCATACGATCCGGTAATTCCACTCCTAGGTATATGCCCAAATGAGTTTAAAGCAGAGGTTGAAACAAAGATTTGTACACTCATGTTCCTAACAGCATTATTCACAGTAGTGAAAACATGGAATACCCAAATGTCCATCAACAGATAAGTGGATAGGCAAAGTGTGGTCTATACATATAATGGAATATTATTCAACCTTTAAAAAAAGGAAATTCTGATACATTTTATAACATAGATGAACACTGAACATATCATGCTAAGTGATATTACCCATACACAAAAAGACAAATATTGTATGATTCTATTTATGCAAATATATAGAATAGGCAAATTCATAAAGGCAGAAAATAGGTTAGAGGTTACCAGGGGCTGAGGGGAAGAGGGAAGGAGGAGGAAGAGAGACTGGGGGGAGAGGGATGATAAAAACATTCTGGAAATAGTGATAATGTTTGCACAACAGTGCAAATGCCACTGAACTGTACACTGGTTACAATGGTTAAAATGAACAATTTTATGTTATATATATTTCACCACAATTTTTAAAATTAATAATGGAAAATGCCCCAAACTATCAAGTTGTATACTTTAATGGATGAATTGTCAATAAAGTTGTTAACTATGGAAAGAAAAAAAAAGCAACCTAGTGGTACACACAACATGGCTAAATCCCCAAACCATTATGTTGAGTGAAAGAATCCAGGCACCAGAGCGCACACTGTGTGATTCCACTGAAGTTTCAATACTGGCTAAACTAATCCATGGTAACAGAAATCTGAACAGGTCTTTGCCTCTGATGGGACAGGGACTGAGTAGAAAGGGGCAAGAGGAAACTTACTATGGTGATAGAAATGCTCTATATCTTGAGTAGGGGGATGACTGCACAGGTGTATATATTTGTCAAAATCATACAGCTGTTCATTTAGAATTTGTGTACTTTATCATATGTCAATTATACCTCAACAGAGTATTTTTTATTTTCTTTTTCTTTAAGACAGGATTTCTCTGTGTTGCTCAGGCTGGTCTCAAACTTCTGGGCTCAAGTGATTCACCTGCCTCAGCCTCCCAAAGTGTTGGGATTATGGGCATGAGCCACCATGCCTGGCTAACCAAGTATTATTAACATAAAATATGATTGGCCAGGTGTAGTAGCTAATGCCTGCAATCCCAGAACTTTGGGAGGCTGAGGTGGGAGGATTGCTAGAGCCCAGGAGTTCCAAGACCAGTCTGTGCAACATAGTAAGACTCTGTCTCTAAACATTAAAAAAAATTTTTTAATTAAAAACAAAACAAAACAAAACAAAAAAACATGGCCAGACATGGTGACTCATGCCTGTGATCCCAGCACTTTGGGAGGCTGAGGCGGGTGGATGACCTGAGGTCAGGTGTTTGAGACCAGGCTGGCTAACATGGTGAAACCCCATCTCTACAAAAAGTACAAAAATTAGCCAGGCATGGTGGTGCATGCCTGTAATCCCAGCTACCTCCTACTGAGGCAGGAGAATCGCTTGAACTCAGGAGGCAGAGGTTGCCGTGAGCCGAGATTGTGCCATTGCACTCCAGCCTGGGCAACAGAGCAAGACTCCATCTCAAAAAACAACAACAACAACAACAAAAAAAAAATATAAAATATGGTTAAAAGGCAACAAGGCATTGAGAGTGCTAGAAGGGGCAGGCTAGAAGTCAGAAAATACTCAAAAGGCTCCTAGGAGTCACTAGGTAGAGATGACGCCACTGAATGGAGTGGTCACATCCAGGTGCTGAGAGGAGAAGGCAAACTTAGAAGAGATGGAGGCTGGAGAACAGACATCTGGATGTGGGAGGAGTGAGGAAAAAGTAGTGGTAATTGGCTTCTGAGGGATCCTCAGAAGGATCAAAGTCGTATGCCAAGAAAAGGAACACAGTAAGAAAATCTAGTACTCCTGATAAACATGTCAAGGTCCAGAAACCCAAACTAAAAGAAAAATCACATGTATGTACAAGATATAATCAAGAATTAGAGGTTCATATTAGAAAGAATAATTAGTTTGTGCTGTGGTCCGAGAGACTGTTTGCTATGATTTCAGTTCTTTTGCATTTGCTGAGGAGTGTTTTACTTCTGATTATGTGATCAACTTTAGAGTAAGTGCCATGTGGTGATGAGAGGAATGTATGTTCTGTTGTTTTAGGGTGGAGAGTTCTGTAGATATCTATGAGGTCTGCTTGATCCAGAGCTGAGTTCAGGTCCTGAATATTTGTTAATTTTCTGTCTTGATGATCTAATATTGTCAGTGGGGTGTTAAGGTCTCCCATTATTATTGTGTGGGAGTCTCTTTGTAGGTCTCTAAGAATTTGCCTTATGAATCTGGGTGCTCCTGTATTGGGTGCATATATATTTAGGATAGTTAGCTCTTCTTGTTGAATCGACTCCTTTACCATTATGTAATGCCCTTCTTTGTCTTTTTTTATCTTTGTTGGTTTAAAGCCTGTTTTGTCAGAAACTAGAATTGCAGTCCCTGCTTTTTCCTGTTTTCCACTTGCTTGGTAAATTTTCCTCCATCCCTTCATTTTCAGCCTACATGTGTCTTTGCATGTGAGATAAGTCTCTTGAAGAAAGCACACCGATGGGTCTTGACTCCTTATCCAGCTTGCTATTCTGTGTCTTTTAATTGGGACATTTAGCCAATTTACATTTAAGGTTAATATTGCTATGTGTGAGTCTGATCCTGTCATCATGATGCTAGCTGGTTATTTGCAGAGTTGTTTATGTTGTTGCCTCATACTGTCACTTGCCTGTGTACTTCAGTGTGTTTCTGTACTGGCTGGGAGTGGTTTTTCCTTTCCATATTTGGTGCTACCTTCAGGAGCTCTTGCAAGCCAGGCCTGATGATGACAAATTCCCTCAGCATTTGCTTTTCTGAAAAGGATCTTATTTCTCCTTCACTTACGAATACTTAGATTGGCTGGATATGAAACAGTTGGAATTTTTTTTCTTTAGGAATGTTGAATATTGTCCCCCAATCTCTTCTGGCCTGTGGGGTTTCTGCTGAGAGGTCCACTGTTAGTCTGACAGGGTTCCCTTTGTAGGTAACTTGGCCTTTCTCTCTGGCTGCCCTTAACATTTTTTCTTTCATTTCAACCTTGGAGAATCTGACGATGATGTGTCTTGGGGTTGATTGTCTCATGGAGCATCTTACTGGGTTTCTCTGCATTTCCTGAATTTAAATGTTGGCCTGTCTTGCTAGGTTGGGAAAGTTCTCACAGATGATATCCTGAATTATGTTTTCCAAATCGGTTCCATTCTCCCCATGTCTTTCAGGTTGCCAATCAGTTGTAGGTTCGATCTCTTTACATAATCTTATACACCATGGAATACTATGCAGCCATAAAAAGGAACAAGATCATGTCCTTTGCAGGAACATGGATGGTGCTGCAAGGCATTATCCTTAGCAAACTAATGCAGAAACAGAAAAACAAACACTGCATGTTCTCACTTATAAGTGGGAGCTGAACGGTGAGAACACATGGACACACAGTTGGGGATCAATGCACACGGGGGCTTAGCAGGGGGTGGGAGGTGGGAGAGCACTGGGAAGAATAGCTAAAGAATTCTGTGCTTAATACCTAGCTGATGGGTTGATCTGCACAGAAAACCACAATGGGCATGGCACACTGCCTGTGTAACAAACCTGCACATCCTGCACGTGTGCCCCAGAACTTAAACTAAAAGTTGAGGGGGAAAAAAAGAAAGCAAGCATAATTAATTTTAAAGGGTGCTGGTACATAATTAAGTCATTCTGTTGTTTTGGTTTGGCTTAGTTTTTTCTGGCCTGGAACAATCTGTTCAGCTTATGCCAAAAACAAAGATCCCCCAGGCACAGGCGAAACATGATATTTTCAAACTTTTCCATGAGTCAGCGAAGGCAGTTTCACTTTTGTCCTGGGACACGTAATTCCAGGAAGCGCTTCCCCTGCCCTGGTACACTCAGTCTTCTCCCTCTCTGGTTTCAGGCCATCACACCTGCTCGTTCACAGAGGAGGCAAAAAAATGGATGATGGACAGAGATTTCCAGAGTCATAATCATCCAGATGGTGGCCACTAAAAAAGACCAGAGAAAATGTGCAGGGTTGGAGTGCAGGGATGAGCCCAGGAAGATGACATTGCAAGCAATGGCTGAACCTCTGAAGACTCATTTCGTCTCTTAAGGGTGTCCACGTCTCTCCTCTGCACATCGGGCCCCACTGGAGGATTCTGAGCCCCTCTCCTTCAGTCACCCACTAACTGCCCGTAGTAGGTTGAAATGTATCTCCCAGAAAAGATATGTCCACATCCTAACCCTGGTCCCTGTGAATGAGACTCTGTTGGGAAATAGCATCTTTATAGATCATAATTAAGGATCCTAAGATGAGATCATCCTGGAGATTTGACACACAGATGTGCAGAGAGGACAGATGAGGACAGAGAGAGACTGGAGTGACGCTGCCACAGACCACAGAATCCCCGGCTCTGCCAGAGGGAGCGTGGCCCTGCTGTCACCTGGACTTCAGACATCTGCCCCCCAGAATTGTGAGAGAATCAATTTCTGATGTTTAAGCCAGCTACTTTGTGGTCATCTGTTACAGCAGCCTTCGGAAACAAATCCACTGCCAATCTAGCACCACAACCGCCCATGTCCCCCAGGCCGCTCCTCCACCAGGCCTCCTCCCTCCTCTCCTGCTCAGGACGTCACCCTCCGGTCTGGCCCCAACAGAGCACCTGCCTCTGGCGTGACTCCCCCCACCCTCCACAGTCACAGGGCACACTAGAGATAGGGATCCATGTTTGGTGTCTCCTCCCTGCTTAACAACATCTGCTCCTGCAGCTCTCGAGTTACTTGCCATAGGAAAAGCTCAGGACTGCCCCTGCTGGGTCCCACCAATCACCCGGGGAGTGAAATCCCATCTGCTCAGCCCAGCTCCTTCAACTCTATTTGCAGTTCACCCATCCTCTACCAAGACAATCACCACTCCTGCTGCCTGTACCTGCAAAGCACTTTCCTACCCCCCCCATCGGCAGTCAACTCCCACTTTCTCCGAAGGACCCCACACAAGGTTTCCCAGTGCTGAATCCCACCCACGTTGCATGCAGCTCTGGGTTCCTGGCATGTATCAGTGAATTCCTTTCCTGTTACCTCATTTTCTGCCAAGGAGTCATTCTTCTTAGGTTCACGTCTTACCCCACCTAATGAATCAAATACCCTCCGAGGACTTCAGTTTTGAGGTCGTGAACCCCATGTGGCTCCCAGGGGCCTTCCAGAAGATGTGCCCTCGGCATGCATGGGGATGAGTGCATGCACGAGGGGAATAACAAATAGAAAGAAGAATGTGTTTTTGGCCAGGCATGGTGGCTAACACCTGTAATCCCAGCACTTTGGGAGGCCAAGGCGGGCAGATCAGCTGAGGTCGGGAGTTCGAAACCAGTCTGACCAACATGGAGAAACCCTGTCTCTACTAAAAATACAAAAATTAGCCAGGCATGGTGGCACATGCCTGTAATCCCAGCTCCTCAGGAGGCTGAGGCAGGAGAATCGCTTGAACACGGGAGGCAGAGGTTGTGGTGGGCCTAGATCGTGTAATTGCACTCCAGCCTGGGCAACAAGAGCAAAACCCTGTTTCAAAAAAAAAAAAAAAAGAAGGATGTGTGTTTTTAAAATGCATATTTTCTGCAGTATTGGAGATCAACCAATAAATAAATCCATGATATCTTTAAACATCCCTCCCTGAATACGAGTGAAAAAAAGCTTTAAATAAGGAATAGATTTGTGACAATGAAGAGAATTCCTGCCCCTGGAGAGGAGAGAAAATCCCCGCGAGCTGACAGCTCCCACACGTGGTTACTCCTCGTTGTTGAGTCTCTGGGCTTTGCTCACTGCAGAGACTCTGGGGCAGGTTCTGCCTTGCCACAGGACCAGAATTTGGCTCAGAGACAGCACAGGACTTGGGTCTGAAAAAACTGTAGCTCAACAGCCAAGAGTACTCTTGCAGCAGAAAAGAAGATGAACTACCCTTAAATGGGAGAGGGTTCATGGGAGGTGAGGGTAAGTGAGTTGAGAGGGGTAGGGGTTGTGCTGGAATGGGGATCCAGGTGAGCCAGGGTCAGGGAAGTTGAGCCAGGGTGAGGGGTTGGGGAGTGAGTGGGGCATTGAGTCAGGGTCTGACGTGAGCCCCCCTGCCAGGGAGGAGGTGACTTGGAGAGAGGCTGGAGAGGGGAAGACTCAGCTCTGGAGGTGAGTTAGGGTTGGAGGAGTTGGGCTGCAGTCATGGTGAACAGGAGGTTGAGCCAGGATGGGGTTGGGATGAGCAGGGTAGGGTGTGGACTGAGACAGGGGCGAGGTACAGTACAAGGCAAGTTAAGGCACTAAGAAGTAAATGTCATACAACAAATGTGTAGATGACCCCTTTGAGAAGCTCCCCACTCAAATATTCAGTGTCTAAAGGGGAGGCAAGTATTCTGCCATTGCAGATGGGGTTGTACATTCATTGATGGTACAGGTTTTTGCTTTATTTTGTTTTTTCTTAAAGGAGTTAATAGCTAATGCTTTTAAAAAAAAAGTAAACAGAGCAAAATATATTATCTGCTATAATAATTTAAATATATTACTGCACAGAAAAAAGATAGTCCTAGCATGCCAGTTGACTCAACTAATAATAGTTGTAGTGTTATAACAATATAAGGGTTACTTGTTTTCTACTTTTAGAATCAAACTATAGATAAAGTTGAAATAATAAGCATAATTAAGATCCAAGAAAATGTTATTAGTCTCGTAAATGGAAAGCTAGTGAAGACAACATGAGGGGTGGATGCAGGGTGGTGGGAAAAGGTTAGGAAGGTCCTTACCTAACAGAGGAGAAGTCAGGAAATACCAGCTAGAATTGAGGGAGGAGTAACTGGGGTTGAAATTAAATATATAAGAAACTAGAAGAATACATATGAAAAATGATGGGTGGATGGGTCTGATCAGAGGGGTGAAAAGGGCAAGTCAGCAAAAAACTCCACTGCCATTGCACACAATCATCTCCACTGCCTCAAATGGAGGCAAAACCAAGAGTAGCTACGATGAGCAGGTTGCAATTGGCATGGAGAGGATGGCCAGACGAAATGAAAGTGGGAACAGTGGCAAGAGACAGCTCTGAGAAGCAGACAGGTGGCCAAGAAGCCTGGGGTCTCTCACTGCAAGCTCATCTGCAGGATTCTATTTTCTTTTTCGTTTTTTTTTTTTTTTTTTTTGGACAGAGTCTCACTCTGTCGCCCAGGCTGGAGTGCAGTGGTGCAATCTCAGCTCAGCTCATTGCAACGTCCACCTCCTGGGTTCAAGCGATTCTCATGCTCAGCCTTCCAAGTAGCTGAGATTAAGGCGCCCGCCACCATGTCCAGCTAATTTTTTTTTTTTTTAGTAGAGATGGGGTTTCACCATGTTGGCCAGGCTAGTCTTAAACTCCTGACCTCAAGTGATCCGCCTGCCTTGGCCTCCCAAAGTGCTGGGATCACAGGCATGGGAGACACCGCGCCCAGCCAGGATTTTATTTTCTATCACGTATATGCTCTGTTTAACAAAAATGAGAGACAAGAAAAGTAGAATACTAACAAGAATAAAGTTTTCCCAGAAATTGGTGAGAAGAAAATAAAGCAGATGGCCCAAAATAAGACCCTGTCTTTAAAGGGGAGCATGTGTTACAGGGGCAATCTAGGCAATGATGGATGACTCAACCAACGTTGCTGGAAAAGTTGATCACTGAGCAGTAAACACACACACACACACACCCTAAAATCAACAGATAATACAAAAGGACTAAAAAGTTAAGGGTATAATATATATACATACATACATACATACTTATATCCTAAAATAGTTTACTGATCGAGATGAGATTCAAAAGCTAAAAATAATGAATAAGATAACAATAAATATATAAATGTACTTTACTACATAAATACAATATTCCCTTATATCAAAATCATAAGTAAAATTGAAAGAAAAATGAAAAAGCAGTCAAGATTAGTGACATTCGCAGGATGATTTAAATATCAACAGAAATATTATATTAAATATCAGCATAAATACACCAAGAGTACAATTTTTCAAGGGTAAAGGAATGAGTAGAAAAACCAAAAAATAGCAAAAAGCCAGTAAATACATGCAAAATATATATAATCTCACTAGTAAGCAAAATAACGTAAATTAAAATATTAATGAGACACCATATGCTTAACAATAAATATTACATTTCAGATCTTCACAAAGGATGAATTAATTAATGGTTCTGGACAAAAGTCCTAGTCATATGGAAAAAAATAAGGTTGGATCTTTATCTCATATCTCAGGCTGAAATGAATCATTAAATATTCAACCATAAAAACACTAAAAAGGCTCGGTGCGGTGACTCACGCCTGTAATCCCAGCACTTTGGGAGGCCAGGGCTGGCAGATCAAGAGGTCAGGAGTTTGAGACTAGCCTGGCCAATATGGTGAAATCCTGTCTCTACCAAAAGTACAAAAAAAATTAGCTGGGCATGGTGGCACGCACCATTGTCTCAGCTACTCAGGAGGCTGAGGCAGAAGAATTGCTTGAAACTGGGAGGGTGAGGTTGCAGTGAGCCCAGATGGCGCCACTGCACTCCAGCCTGGGCAACAGAGTGAGACTCCATCTCAAAAAAAAAAAAAAAAATGTAGATGACTAGTTCTATAAACCTGGCTTAGAAACAGCATTTTGAAGCAATAGAGCAAGGTCGGAAACCATAAGGAAATAGATACATCTGACTATATTAAAAAAAAAAAAAATTTAAACCTTCTCAGCAAAACAACAGTGTAAAGAAAGTAAAAAGGCAAATGACAGGGACTCTCACTTTCAGCTCTGAGAAACTAGCTTCAATCAGAGGCACTCTTCCCCTGAGAACAACTGAATACTTTTTTTCCCTAAATATCCATTTGGAGGCATCCAGTTTCCAAGACAACCAGGACTTGCAGGCCTGACTGTATTCCAGAAAGAAGGCGGAAATCCTGAGATAAGCTTCCATTCTCAGGGCTTTCCCTGAGGGCATTTGCTGAGTTCTAAGGCTAGGTGCTGAGAAACCAAGCAGAGAGCAGTAGTGAAGCGTAGGAGGAGCTAAGCAGAGTCTGTCATACTCTCGAGGGTTTACAGGGAGGAGTATCCAATCTTTTGGCTTCCCTGGGCCTCAATGGAAGAAGAATTGTCTTGGGCCACACATAAAATATACTAACACTAACACTGGCTGAAAACACACACACACACACACACACACACACACACACACACACACCCCTCATAATATTTTAGGAAAGTCTACAAATTTGTGTTGGGCTGCATTCAAAGTCATCTTGGGCCTCATGTGGTTAAGGAGACAAAAGTGGCATTCATGATCTGCCCAGGCCATATTTCTATAGGAAGCCAAAAGGGCTATCCCCTACAAGACAGGCCAGAAAGAGGTCAGATCTTATAAAAACTACAACCTAGCCTGCAGTCTTCTGTCCCACTCTGTCTACCAAAAGCAAATTAAATACTCCCTGGACAAGGTAACATGATCTAGTGCTACTTCAATTTTCATACACAATGTCTAGCATTCCAAAAATTACCAGATGTTTCAGGAGACAGGGCCAAGAGAAAAACAGACAATAGAGAACATCCCCAGAAGATCCAGATACTAGAACTATCAGGCTTTACAATAACTAATATGTAAAAGCAAATAATGACAAATGAAGAACTTTATTACAGAACTAGAATCAATAAAGAATCAAAAATTTTAGAAATACAACATAATTGAAATTAAGAATGTAAAAAGCAATTAAATAGTAGATTAGGGTAAAGATATAATTAGTGAATCAAAAGATAAGTTTAATCAAAAATGCCCAGAAAATTTTTAAAAAAAGAAGATTTAAAAGACAGGAAGAAAAGCATGACATACACAGGCAGCATGGTGTAAAAGGTCTAATGTGTGTGAATTTGGTGTCACAGGATAGGAAGAAAAACAGATTGGAACAAAAACAATATTTGACAAGATAATGGCAGAGAATTTTCCAAAACTGACAAGAAGTATCAAGCCACATATTCAGGAAACTCTATAAACCCCAAACAGGATTTTTTAAATGACAAATTAGAAAAAGAAGGCAGAATATAATAACCTTAGCATATGTAAAAAAATCCTTAGACCTCAAGAAGATAAGAAAGACTAATCAAAAAATTGACAAAGGAATTGGTAAAGTAGTTCAAAGAAAGAAATACAAAGGGCTACTAAACATGTGATATGAAATATGTCTCAGCCTCACTAATCAACAAAAATGCACAAATAAAAGTGAGGTATCATTTTTTGACAAGTTGGAAAAGAGTAAAAAGAGTCAAATTAATTGGTGTTGGCAAAAGTGTAGAAGGAAATGTACTCCCTTAACTTGCTAGTAAGCTTAAGTGCTGTGATGTTAAGTGAGGTGGTGAGGCTTGGTGTAGTCAGGTGCAGCACAGTGAGGGACACTCAGACTGGAAAAGGAATCAAGTTTACTACTCACAGGTCTGGAAAGAAGAGGACAGCACCCCTGGCAAGACCAAAGAGAAGAGGGGAGGAGCCATCCAGGACCTGCTCCTTCGACCAGCAGGTGGGGAACAAGAGAGAAATGGAGGGGCCTGTGGGTTGGATCCTTTATGGAGTTACCTAGGTGGGTTTCCCACAGCACGGTTGGATTAGTTCATTTGAAGGAAGCATGAGACACAGCACAGGAACTCGGGGGTTACCTTATCAGGTTCCCTAGGCTTAAAGCAGAAGTAATGTGGTCAAGCAGCTCAGGGTATGGGGTCTTATCTACCCAGAACATGAAAACAGGAGCTGCATGATGACTGCCTCAAAATATGTTAGTCAAGGGTGACAAGCCAGGAACAGGACAGGCAGATGGATGCTGAGGCAGTATTCATATGCATAAGTGATGATAATAAGCAAGTTCACTCTCTCTAGGGGGCCACTAGCTAATATGCACTCAGGGTGAGTTAGACTGTGCAGCGGAAAAAGCAATCTCCACATCCCAATGGCGTACAACAAACATCTGCTTCCTGCTCATGCCACGTGGTTGGCATGCAGCTTTTTTCCACATTGTTTTCCCTTCCAGGACTCAGGCTAATGGAGAAAACTCTACCTGGAAAACTGTGGGTTGCCTGGAAGAGGGGAAAAAGGATATGGCAAATCATATGCTGGATTTTAAAACTTCTGGCCAAAAGTTACACAAGTCACTTCTCACTGAATTGGCCAGAGCAAGTGACATGGCCAAGTGTGATGCTATGGGGAGGGAAGTCTAATCCTACCCCAGGGAAAGGCAGATTTACTTTCAAAAATAAGAGAACTTACTACACAGATCCAAACGAAATCTAACAATTTCCTAAGAGAGTCGGGTTTTTATACAAAGATGTGCAAATCTCTGTGTTATTACTAAACTGCAAACTAGAAATAACCTCAACGTCCACTAGGAAGTCATAGGCTAAAGAAATGTACATATCCAGAAAGAGTACATTGTGGTCATTAAAAAGGACATGATTTGCTGGCAAAGAAAGGTGCCCTCATGAAGTTGCTAAGGAAAAAAGATTATAAGCATCATGTTATATTAAATGTTGCTAAAGTTATACCTCACATACATAATTATGCCTAGATCATGAATTGGCAGTCACTTTTTTTTCATCTTTGGCATTTTACCTTTTTATGTTATCTGAATATTTTACAATAAGCATGCATGACTTATTATTTTGAAGATCAGCAAAGCCGTTTCAATATTTTTGATAATTAACACTCGGTATGATGAGGATATAGTGAAACAGGCAATTTCATACCCTATATGTGGGAGGAAAACTTGGTATAATAATAACATACCAATAATATACCTTCTTGGAATTGACCTAAAGAGAAATGCTCAGAGAGCCAATGAGAGACATATTTAGACATTCATACATCAGAGCATTATTTATACAGCAAAAAAACTCAGAAACAAAAAAACATCCAAAATTAGTGAATAAACTGTGATATATGCAGAAGATGGATTTTTAAAATCAAGTTTCTGAAGTATTTCTAATATAGAAATGACCCCTACAAGCGAACAAAGCTTTGTTTATAGCTTATATAAACAATATATATATAGTTATATATATATAACAATATATATAACTATATATAGCTATATATATAACTCTATATATAGCTAAATATATAACTATATATAGCTACATATATAGCTATATATAGCTTATATAACAAATAAAGCTTTGTTAAAGCTTTATTTGTTTATCTTTATTTATAGATAGATAACTTTACAGATAGCTAATCAGACAGAGCATGTATATTTCACAGCACACGTCAGAAAAGAACACCAAACTATTCACTATCATTAGCTCCAGGTATTGAGAATACAGTGACTGGTTTTTGTTTTTTTCTTTGTACTTCTTTTTTTTTTTTTCATTTTCCACACCAAAAAAGAAATTGTATCAGAATAATAATAAAATACCTAATAAATATTACTATTCAATGTTGTCCGACTAAAAGAATAAGGAGCTTGTTGTGAATGTGATCATTCACAGTGAAAATGAAGTAACTCTACTCAGAAACATCTTTAACATCACTAAAATCTGGCCAGGTGTGGTGGTTCACGTCTGTAATCCCAGCACTTTGGGAAGCTGAGGCAGGCGGATCACTTGAGGTCAGGAGTTCAAGACATGTCTGGCCAACATGGTGAAACCCCGTCATTACTAAAAATACAAAAATTAGCCAGGCAGATCACTTCAGGTCAGGAGTTCGAGATCAACCTGGCCAGCATGGTGAAACCCCATCTGTACTAAAAATACAAAAATCAGCCGGGCATGGTGGCGGGCATCTGTAATCCCAGCTACTTGGGAGGCTGAGGTGGGAGAATTGCTTGAACCCAGGAGACAGAGGTTGCAGTGAGCCGAGATCGCACCACTGCATTCCAGCCTGGGCGACAGAGCAAGACTCCATCTCAAAATAAATAAATAAATAAATAAATAATAAATAAAATCACTAAAATCGGAAACACTCTCCCCACAATGAAAACTTCACATACCCCCAACTTCATTGCTTTTTTAAATTCAGCAGGCTAAAGATTTCTCCCACCTTCTTAGCTAAGCAAATACTGCTGTTGATTTAAAAGCCTGGCAACACATGAATAACGTCCTGGTCTATGTAAATGTATCGGGAAAGGCCCATATCTGCAGTGCTGTTAAAAGCCAGGAAACAAATGAGTAACGTCCCGGGATATGTATATGTATTGGAAAAGGCCATGTTTGCACTGGAAAGATCCTTCACCAATTGAATCTGGCTGCGACTGCAAGATACCAAGAGCAATTTCCTAAATTGTGCATTAAGATGCCACACAGCAAAACTTATTCAGCACTAAAAGACTGAAGATGAGAAGTGTTTGTTGGTCTAAATGTCCTCTTATAAAATGTATGGAAAATAAAGAGAAGAAAGCAGTATACACACACACACACCAAGTTACAAGAACCCAATGCACGTCGTATTCTCACGGTGTATCAGGTCTAAACAAGAACTTCCAATCAAGTAAAGAGCCACTGGCTGTGGCACCAACACCAGCCCTTTCTTTCTTCTTCATATAGGGCTGTGTTACAGTTGAACCTTAAACAACTCTTGAACTGTCAGAGTACACTTACAGGTAGATTTTTTTCAACCAAATCGTGGGAAGTGAAATCCACCTACAGAGGGCCGACTCTGTATACAGGGGCTCCACAAAGCGGATTGTGGAACTTGAGTATATGCAGATTTGGGTATAGGTGGGGGAGTCCTGGAACAAATTCCTCACGTGTCCTGAACGATGACTGTATTTCTCGGTGTTACATAATGGAAGAAAGAAATGCTACGCAATTGGCATCGAGCAGAGACAACAGAGAAACTCCCAAGACCCACAAGAACACAGAATTCAGGGTCTTCACCATAGCCTGTGTTGCCGCCTGTTGGGTCCTCGAGGATAGAGCCCCGTGGCTTGTACTTGTCTTGGCCTCCAGTCTCCTGCGGAAAGCCTGGCACGGAGAAGCCATCACCAAAACTCTGGGATGGGCAAAGGACTGATGGATGCATCTGCTTCAGGTGAGGACAGAGAGGAGGGGCCCTGCGGTGAGTCCCGTCTGTCAGACCCTAGATCCACAGCTCTGCTTTACGCATGGCCCCATGCTTTATGCCTTTGGCACAGCGCCCTCACCCAGCATGGTAACCCATCAAACACCTGGGCCCAGGGCATCGTCTTTCATGAGGGTGCCCAGCAAGGCTACAACCCAGACATCTCCAGCACACCTGTTAGCCACACAGGCCTTTGGGCAGCCATAGCTCCAGGTTGACAGAGGAAGCCACAAACACCCAGGAAGTGCTTTCTAATTCCAGATGTTTCTCAGTGCGTTTCTTTTCCCTAGAACAAGCAAAGCCACACACTCCACAGACCCCATCTAATCACATGCTTAAACTCCCTTTGTCAAATGGAAATGACTGCGGAGACTCGAAGTCAGACCTAAAATGCCTAAGCTAAGGACCACAGATCAGCATCCCAAATATGGATTTGTCCATCAAGGACAATGTTTAGGGGATCTCAGGTTCCAGCTCTGTATGCATCCAGGAAAACACTTGTTGATTTAAACAAACACTGAAAAGGCACTGATCTAATTAAGCACAATATGAGAGATGAGCTCACCACAACCAGAGCCTAAGAAGATCTGCCCTGGAAGACTTTGTCCACTTGAAAGAGGACCAAACTTCAACAAGACGCTAGCAAAGCTCTCACTTACCACTGGAGTTGGGTCTTCTCCCATCCCCTCCAGCTCTCCTTACCCAAGTCTGTCCTTCCCTTTGTGAGTTAAGCATTGGTCGCTTCTGACCTCATCTCCTGCCCTCTCCCCACGGTGCTCTGCTCTAGCCCCTCTGACCTCCAGGCTCTTCTAGAACATTCCAGGCTCTACCACCTGCTCCACCAGCCTGGAAGGCTCTTTCCTAGACCTCCAAACAGCAAGACTTTCACCTCCTTCCAGGACTTTACTCAAAGGTTCCTTCCTCAGCGAGGAGGAAAATTTTTGGCACAGCCCAGTGCTGCGAAACCCTTTCCCTGCCTGCTTTATCGCATTTCCTGAGCACTTGTTCCCTCTCCTGAGAAGGGGTGCATGTATCTGAGCTTGTTATTGTTTCTCTCCCCCAAAATCACGTAAGCTCCACTTCAGCAGCAATCTTCATTTCTGTGTGGCATTCTGTCCCCTAGAACAGTGCCTGGCACAGGTACCCCGTCCAATAAATATTTGCTAAATAAATGAATACATTAAACTGAAAAAGAGGCAACTTCATGTTGAATCAAGAGGCTTATTTAATGCAAATTGTTTTGTGAAATTTCTTTTTTTTCTTTTTATTTTTTTTGAGACAGGGTCTTGCTCTGTCTCCCAGGCTGGAATGCAGTGGCATGATCATGGCTCACTGTAGCTTCAACTTTCAGGCTCAAGTGATCCTCCTGCCTCAGCCTCCAAAGTAGCTGGGACTATAGGCATGTACCACCACATCTGGCTAATTTTTGCATTTTTTGTAGAGACAGGGTCTCACTATGTTGCCCAGACTGGTCTTGAACTCCCAAGCTCAAGTGATCAGCCCACTTCAGCCTCCCAAATTTCTGGGATTACACGCATAAGCCACCGCCCCCAGCTGACAGTTCTTTTTAAAGGGAGAATTCCAACACAGAAAGTGCCTGCTTGACGTGTTATTAGTTCATAAAAATCACTTTGAAAATCAAAGCCAAATGCATGATTTCTTGGTAAAACACGTGTCATGCAGTTCTGTTAGGCATAAAACAGTCATCTCTGGCCCCTCATTAACTTCCTGTCAATTACATTTTCACCAGGCAGGTGGCAGCTGCCAACACTCGTCTTCTAGGCTGCTCACGCTGGACACTGGATAAACGTGGCAGGATGTCCTTGAAAGACCGACTGTGATCTTCGGACGGACATTTCATGCCTCCTGGGGCTAATCTCCTCAGATTACACTTTTAAAAGCTCCCTTGTCTTATTACAACTCCAAGAGGAAAATACAGTCAAATGTTAAGATTCAAACAACAACAAAAACTCCAAATAACAAAGAGAGAAGCATTTACAGAGCCAGGAATTCTAATTATAGGTATTTTCCATCTTACAGAATAGGACCGCCTGTTCGAGGGGCTGGTAAACACAATTTTCCTACCAAAGTACATAAATTCTTTAACTGTAAAAAACACCTGACAAAACTCTTGGTGAGGAAGAGGCAGGAGAGAGCCGCAAGGCGTGCAAAATACCACAGATCCTTCCAGGTAAGAAGGCGCCCAGGTTCACAACTCCAACAACCTTACTCCCTTCAGTCTCTATCCCTATTCCAGTGACTTCAACAGGGGAAACTGGCAATGTCTGGAGACTTTGGTTGTCACAGAGGGGAAGGCACTGGTGCTGGCATCCAGTGGGCAGGGGCCAGGGATGCTACTCAGCACCTTGCCATGCACAGGATGGGTTCCCACAGCAAAGCATTATTGGAACTGAAATGTCCACAGTGCTGAGACCTACCCTATTTTTAAGAATTTTCAAAATAGTGTATGTAACTGGCAACAGGGCACGGTACTTGAATCATGTTCAAAAAGCAGGGATGGGCCGGGCACGGTGGCTCGCGCCTGTAATCCCAGCACTTTGGGAGGCCTGGGGCAGGAGGATCATCTGAGGTCAGGAGTTCAAGACCAGCCTGGCCAACATGGGGAAACCCTGTCTCTACTAACAATACAAAAAAATTACCCAGGCGTGGTAGCATACACCTGTAGTCCCAGCTGATCGGGAGGCTGAGGCAGGAGAATCACTTGAACCCTGGAGGTGGAGGCTGCAGTTAGCCGAGATTGCCCCACTGCACTCCAGCCTGGGCAACAGAGCAAGACTCCATCTCAAAAAAAAGAAAAAAGAAAAAAAAAAAAAAAGCAGGGACAATCATCCACCAACCATGTGCAACCGACTGCCGGACTGCACAGGGCAGAAACCGAATGAGGTTGAGCATCTCCCTCATGGAGCTGACCAAGCTTCAAGAGAAAATATCCACCAATCAGTATAAAACAACGCAGAATGAAAGGCATCTATACCAAGTTGCGAACTGCGATGAGGGTCCAAAGTCGGGGAAGCCATGCAGCAAAGGGGCCCACAGGAAGTCCATGGGAGGGGACCTCTGAGTGGCCTTGCAGTCAAAGGAGGGACAGGTGTGTGGTCCATGGGGAACAAGGATCCACCATGGCAGATCAGGGAGCAGGAGGCACGGTGCACAGCTGGGGGGGACAGCAAGTCACCTGGTTTCTGTGACACAGAGGGAAGCATCTGGAGAACTGTTGGGAGGAGCCCTGCAGGGAGAGTTTCCTGTAAAAAAGAAAATAAAAAAGCCACATACATGAAGATAAATCTACACGTGGCAGCAAAACAGACTGGTGAGAGACTCCAGGGCAGGAGTGTTATAGCACTTGTTTAAGTGAGACCCCAATGAAACGTGGGAGACCATCATGGTGGACATCCCCCGCTGCTTGGGAAGTGACTGGATACAGGAGACGAGGAAGGCTGGGCTGACTCTAGGATTGTAAACATGGGCAGCCAGAAATGCAGGGACAGCCAGGACCAGCTCCGTACTTTGCAGCCCCAGTACAAAATGAAAATGCAGGCCTTGGTTCAAAACCATTAAGAATTTAAAACAGTAACAGCAGAGTGTTACATCAGACATAGGGCCCTTTCAAGCACAGGCCTGTGAACTGCACAGGCTGTACGCCCAGGAAGCTGTCCCCGGAGGCAAAAGGAATATGTTAAGAAGGAGATGCTGGGGAAAGACCGGCAGGAGGAACGCTGCACATGAGGCTGAATGCACACATGACTCTTAGGAAAGTGGTCCAGGGCTGAGAGCTGGCACCAGCTGCGTGAGCCTGAGGAGGCTCTGCCAGCAGACAATGTTCCTATGGGAATGCATCAGTAAGGGCTCTCCAGAGAGACAGAATCAGAGGAGATACAGACATAAAGAGATTTATTTTAAGAAATTGGCTCATGGGATTGTGGGGGCTGGCAAGTCCAAAATCTACAGGGCAGGCAGGCAGGCTGGAAACTCAGGATTTGAGGCTGCAGCTTTGAGGCAGAATTTATTCTCCTCCAGGAAACCTCAGTTTTTGTTCAACTGATTGGATGAGGTCCACCCAAATTATATAGAGTCATCTCCTTGACTTAAAGTCAAGTAATTATAGATGTTAACCATAGCAACAAAATACTTGCACAGGAACACCTAGACCAGTGTTTGACTGAATACCTGGGTACTGTGGCCTAGCCCAGCCGACTCATAAAACTAATCATGACAGGCAGTAAAAAGGCCAGCCCGTGAAAAGTGCCTCATGGACCAAAGTAAGGGAAACCAGACCATCCAGGGGAGACCAAAAATGAGCAGTGTAAAGAAGCAAAAAAGCAAAAAGAGGCTCCCGGATCCAGGGTAGAAGATCCCGGATGCAGAGCAGTTCCTAGGAGCCACAGTGTTGGCGAGCCCAGAGCGCCAGACCACTGTGCACCTCGAACAGGCTGCTCACACCCAGGACACCTGGCTGAGAGGCAGGAGGCCAAGGGAATCTGAGACTCTGCTCTGGCATCCCAGCCCCCAAAGCAGGTTTGTCACCATGTTCCAATTCTGACAATAGTGCCCAAAACGCTGGGGGAGGAGGAGGCAGCCCTGCCAAGGTCACGAGAAGTCTCAGTGGGTGGGATGGGAAAGAAATCAGGACTCAAGGGGTGGGGCCAGGCCCCAGGCACAGATGCTTTCATGACGCCCACCAATAAAGCCAACACACGCCGCGGAGAAGCAGCCTAAGAAGGCAGACGCCCTGGGCTGGCAGGGGCAGAACCAGCCCACCCCAAGGCTGGAGGCAAGACGAGGACATGGGACCCACTGACTGGCAGCCCTTTGGCCTTGGGAAGCAGAAGACTTAGAGGACCTGCCAGAGTCCAACCCACTGCCAAGTGAGTTTGGGGTGTTGGGTTGGTTTTGTTTTTATGACAGGAGGGATCTAAATATGTTCATAAAAAGGAGGGAAAGAACCAGCAGAGAGGGAAGGATGAAGGAGGCAGTGGGAGGAGGCCACTGAAAAGACCTGGTCCAGGGGCAAGTCCGGACCAAAGCCACTGGCAAAAGCAGATGTCTGTCAACATCTGTCCACTCCCGAGTCCCTCCCAAGCCTCACCCCTGGACGCCCCACCAGGGGCAAAGCCAACTGGCCTACTCTCCACAGAGCTGCCCCCACCCCAAACCGGAGGCAGGACCAAGAAAAGAAAGAAAAGAGTGACAGGGAACAGACAAGACCCAGAGAAACCAATCGCAACCTTCTCTTCAGAAAAGAAAGCGGGAGAGAGAAAACCTGAAGGGTGGCAGGGTGGGGCTGGGGGTGGGGGGCAAGAAACATCAAAATAGACGATGTCCTGAAAGCAGTCCATCCATGGTGCTCAAACGTGAGCGGGCAACAGAATCTACTGGAGGGTTTGCTCAACACTGAGTGCTGACCCTGCCCCAGGAAGGGGTCTAGGGTGAGGTCCCAAGTGAGGCTAGGTGGGGACCACACTGGGAGGACCTCTGCAGCCACAGGTCAGCAAACCAACCAGAGATGAATGAGCAGACAACGTGGCCCAACGCTCAACACAGAATGAGTCAGACTTAGGGCTTTGCATACTTTAAAAGACTCAGCCCCTCATCCTCCACTGTAATTGACGGGTAATTTATGGTGAGACACTTGCAGGTAGAACCCACATATGTCTTGCATGTGGCAGCCACTCCTGGTGGTGGAGCGAATGCCCTACTTTCTTGTTGAGGAAAATGTCAATATAGGGTGACATAAAATTACAAGGATCTGGTCCTTTCATAAAAATTCTCCCACAAATCATATAAACAGGCACACAGAGTAGATTAATGGTTGCTTAGGGCTGGAGGGGGTGGGGAATAGAGGGTAAAAGCTAAGAGGTATGCGGTTCTTTCTGAATTGATGAAAATGCTCTGAAATTAACTGTGGGGATAATTGCACAAAACTGTGAATATGCTAAAAACCACTGTAGACATTAAACGGCTGAATTGTATGGTATGTGAATTCTGTATCAATACAGCTGTTATTTAAAAGGTTCCTTTTTCTTCACTTTCAAATTGCTTCCTTTTATTATGCTTTTTGGGGATTTCCCATTACTTTGACCTTTTTCGCTAGGTTTCTTTAAAAAAAACAATTTCTGTTCCTAGTCATCCCGTGACTACTTTATTTTAATCATTTAATTCTACTCATTTAATTGTTTTAATCATAAGATAGAATTCCATCGATTTTTAGAGCTAGAGATCATCTATATGTGCATCGATTAATTTTCCAGGTAAAGAACCTGGTATTTTTTGAGTGAAAGTGACTTTTTCAAAGTCATGCACAAGTAGTTCTATTCAGAAATTTTAAAAACTACATACCTCTTCTGCAAGTGGAAAGACATTCAAAATACAGAATTTCAAAATTATCCCTTCGGCACCTGATTTGTGTTTTAACAAAGTTCAGGAAAATCTATTCTTTTTCCAAATGGTTTTTCCAAAAAAAAACCATTACTTAGCAGACTTCTTGGATGTTATTGATAGGAAAAATAGCCTTTCTGTCTATGTTAGAACTCACACACCCAAACCAATCCATAAGAGTGATATGAGTATTTAAGTATTTTCAAGGTCTCTCTACCAGATTAAAACTAGAGAATAAAAAAAAAAAAGGAGACAGTATCTTTTTTTTTTTTTCTTTTTTGAGACACAGTATCACTTCCCTTGCCCAGACTAGAGTGCAGTGGCGCGATCACGGCTCACTGCAGCCTTGACTTCCTGGGCTCAGGTGATTCTCCAACCTCAGCCTCCTGTGTGGCTGGGATTACAGGTGCATGCCACCATGACCAGAAAACTTTTGTATTTTTTTGTAGAGATGGGGTTTCACCATGTTGCCCAGGCTGGTATTGAACTCCTGGGCTCAGGCAATCCACCCACCTCAGTCCCTCAAAGCGCTGGGGGATTACAGGCATGAGCCACTGCACCCAGCCAAGAGTATCTTAAGTATTATTAGACCTAATAAAATTATTAGTAGAGTCACTGTAAGTCACTATCTCTAAAAAATGAGATAGGTTTGGGGTTTTTCAAAATTAAGTCAATACACTTGTACCTCATAAACCCAATGGTTCAGATTTGTTTATACTTGATAAAATTTAAAACTGATTATTTCTATTAAAAAGAAATTGACCGTAGCTTCTCTAGCATATCTTAAGTAACTGAATTTTTTCAAGAAATGTTTTAATCTACGTTTCCCCAACTCCAATCCAGCCCCACCCTCCACCCCATGGGCCCTCTCTGATCAAAGGCTGTCCTATCTCCCAAAATCCCCCCCAAGAAGATCTATCTGTCCTGTGTCCCCGTGCGGGCCCTGCCCCTGGCTGGGTGATGGCTTTCTTGTGTGATAAAAGAACCCAGTATAAGGGACTAAGTTTAGTCCAGTGCTTCCTTCCAGATAATGTAACTTAACACGCTGCTTTCCTCCAAAGTCAGGGGCCAGATAGTGCTAAAGGAGAAATTCTGCAGTTGGTGGGTCCTTCAGCTTCTCTTAGGCAGCACTCTGTGTGCAGCCTCAACCTAAGGGTGGCCTTGTTCACAGGCAGGGTGACTAACCATCCCAGTTTCCTGGGGACAGAGGGGTTGCCCAGGATGCAGGATTTTCAGTGCTAAAAACAAAAAACCGGAAAGTCCCAGGCAAACTAGAATGAGCTGATCACCCACAGGGCCTGTACTTGCAGCTGAAAGTGGCCTTCCACCCATCACAGTGTGCGAAAGAGCCTCAGAGATGCCTGGTGCAGTTCACTCTTCAACAGAGGACATATAGGTGACAAGGCACTGCCCCTTTCCCCACTCCTGAGGGCCCATCACAGGCTGTGCCAGCTTCCTAAAACGCGACTCTTAAGTGTCTAGGGCCTTTGTACTCCCAAGGAAACACATCCCCCAAAGACCTGGACCCTCCAAGGCATGGAGATCAGCAGGGAGCTGACTAAAGGACCCCATGGTGCAGCCAGCTGGGTTCAAGGTCTCCAGTGAGGTCAACTGGACCTGGCTGTACTATACATGGAATTCATTTCCTAGAAACCTGCCCATTATCTAACACCAGAGACAAAAGCTGAATTCCCAGTGCCAGCAAAACTGACTGCGGAGCTATGTCACTGCTGCTATTTTTAGGAGATGACTATTGTCTCTGGAGTTTTAAAATACAAAAGCTGCAAGGTCTAGAAGGAAACGATACAGACTGACCCTCCCACTACACATGGAAAGGGCCAGGCCCTTTGGATGGCTGCCTTGGCAGCGTTAAAGGGAAGCAGATGTGGGGAGAACCCGGGAATCCACCACAGCTGCCAGTGCATAGCCCAACATCGGACAGAATCAGTCCCTGCAAGACCCAGGATGGGTCTTTGCAGTAACTGGTACTCAAGGGAAATGCTGAAGAAAAGAGAAAGGCAGCCGGGCACAGTGGCTCACGCCTGTAATCCCAGCACTATGGGAGACTGAGGCAGGTGGATCACTTGAGGTCAGGAGTTCGAGACATGCCTGGCCAACATGGTGAAACCCCGTCTCTACTAAAAATACAAAAATTACCCAGGTGTGGTGGTGCACGCCTGTAATACCAGCTACTTGGGAGGCTGAGGCAGGAGAATTGCTTGAGCCCGGGAGGCAAATGTTGCAGTGAGCCAGGATTGTGCCATTGCACTCCAGCCTGGGCAACAAGAGCGAAACTCCATCTCAAAAAAGAAAAGGAAAGGGGAAGGGGAAGGGGAAAGGGAAGGGAAAAGAAAGAAGGAAAGGTTTGTGACCATCCCTGGCACCAGCTTCCTCCCCCTTCTTGAAAAGCTCTCCTTCTGCCGCTTCCGATTCTCCTCCCACCCACAATAGGCTTCTGTTCCATTTCCTGGGCCAGCGTCTCAGGCTCCACCCTCGCGTCATCCGAGGTGCCCACAAGATGCACCAGAAGCACCAGCACCCTCCTCTGCTCTCCTCTGGGCTTCTCCCCATGGCACTGGCTGCCACTTTTAACAGTTACAAAAGAGGCCTCACCATGTGGACATGCTATTTTCTTAACTACTCCTCTTTGGTTAAACATTCAATTTGCTTCCTCTTTTCCCCTTGGCTAAAATGGAACTAGCAGTACTGGAAAACCATCTGGAGATTCATTCGCCCATAGAAACAACAGCTCTGTTTACTGAGTGTCTATTACGGCACAAGTTCTTATATAAGACACTTTACTGAGTGTCTATTACAGCACGAGTTCTCTATAACTTACTCGTTAATTCTGCCTAGAACCTCTAGGAGGTGTTATTATCTTCATAGTAAGCCTCCCAGTTTCTAGATGGGGATCTAAAGGAAACTAAGATCAAAAGATCATGGGACTTGTGCAGGATCATGTAACCAACAAACTGGATTTCTACTGTAAGAAGAGTTCTAGAGCTCCTGAAACTTAAATGTATGTGCAAATCATCTCAGGACCTTAAAATGCAGATTCTCAGGGGCCTGAGATCCTGCATTTGGTAGAAGCTCCCAGGCGATGCCAACGCTGCTGGCCCATGAACCACAGTGAAGGTAGCCAGGTTCTGTTGCCCAATATTTCCAGTGAGTCCTCTTCCCACCTATTAATAACTAGGTCTGACCCTGCTTTCATGTCCAAAATTCGATCGATTCATGGAAACAAGGCTACAGAAAAAAGGTCATGCGTGCAGCCTTTCACGCTCATTCAACTTTTTATTCTGAAATAGTTACAGGCCAAGAACTTGTACCCTTCACCTGTCCTCCCCAAAGGTGGCATCTTCCACAACTACCATACAATAACAATGCCACAAACTTGACACTGCTGGAATCCACGCAGCTTATTCAGATTGCACCTGTATGCACACAATCGTGTGTGTGTGTCTGTGTGTGTGTGTGTGTGTATACGTCTGTCTGTGCAATTTTAACCCCCACATAGCTTCCTGTAACCACCACAATCAAGGTGCAGAAAGGTTCCAGCACTGAAAGGCCCCCTCCAGCTACTCCTTTATGGTAACACTTCTCCCCTCCCCACGCTCGGCCCCAGCAGCCTCTGATCAGTTCTCCATCTCCACAACGGCATTATTTCAAGACTGTGAAGTCGATGGAAGTATACAGCATATAATCTTCTGAGACTGGCTCTTTTCACTCCCTGTAACTCCCTGGCCTTCCTTTATTTTTAAACCAGCAAAGGTAAGTCAGTGTCCCTGTGAAGGGAAGCAGAGTGGCCTAGAAGTGCTTGAATGTGCAGCAGAAGGTCTCTGGAGATGGTGTTAGCCATGCTCTGGGAACCTACAGAAAGCTCTTCAACTTAAATAGGGGACTCTGCCCACCACATTTACCCTTAGCTCTAGCTCTAAAGGACAGAAAACTGGTTCCGTTTGCCAGGCCCTGTTTACTTATTCATAAAGGTAAGGCCCAACAATGGCATATAATTAGGACTACGGGGAAGGAGTAATAAATACAGCGAGACTCTTTTTTTTTTTTTTTTTTTTTGAGACGGAGTCTCGCTCTGTTGCCAGGCTGGAGTGCAATGGCGCGATCTCGGCTCACTGCAACCTCCGCCACCCTGGTTCAAGCAATTCTCCTGCCCTGCCTCAGCCTCCCGCGTAGCTGGGATTGCAAGTGCACACCACCGTGCCCAGCTAATTTTTGCATTTTTAGTAGAGATGGGGTTTCAGCATGTTGGCCAGGATGGTCTCGATCTCCTGACCTCATGATCTGCCCACCTCGGCCTCCCAAAGTGCTGGGATTACAGGTGTGAGCCACCGAGCCCGGCCCGCCAGCAAGACTCTTAAGTGAGAATTGTTTTTTTCTTGGAAACAGGGTTTCATTGTGTCATCCAGGCTGAGTGCAGTGGCACCATCCTAGCTCATCCTGCAGCCTTGAATTCCTGGGCTCAAGTGATCCTCCCACCTCAGCCTTCCCAGTAGCTAAGACAACAGGCATGTGCCACCACACCCGACTAATTTTTAATTTTTTTTTTTTTTTTTTTTGTAGAGACAAAGTCTTGCTATGTCGCCTACGCTGGTCTTGAGCACCTGGCCTTAAGCAGCTCTCCTCCTTCAGTTTCCCAAAGTGCTGGGATTACAGGCGTGAGCCACTGCACCTGGCCAATTTTAAAATTTAATAGGATGACATTCTTACAGGATCTCTTTTTAATCTTTGTTTTAACTGCTATAACCTGTTATCTTGTATTTTCAAATTTGTGCTATTTCTCTTTTTGATGACAGCTATTGTCAAAAATATCTATTTTATTATTACTTTCAGAGAATCAGCTTTTGTCCTGGATATATAATCTTCATCGTTTCATCAATTTGTGCTTTTCATTTGATTATTTCCTTCCATTAGTTTTATTCTACCTATAATTTTCCTTCAAGATATGACTTTTGCTTTTCCCTACAAATTTTGATATGTAATTTTTTTATTACTTTTCAGCTCTAATCTACATCATGGTCTCCCTTTTTACCTAGGAGTTATTTAGAATTGTGTTAGATTTAGAAAAAAAAAAATTAACCAAATTCAGAGAACATGGTGTTTACGACACCACTTTTTTGAATTTTCTTGAGCTTGGCTTTACAGCCTACTGGGCTAATAATTCTAAATCATAACCACGTGAAATTTTTCTTCAAATTAAGTCAAGACAATTCCATATGTAAAAGAATACATAAACCCTTTTAATTGAAAGAAATAAGGATGTAGAAAAGTTATTAAAATATGCGAACAAAGAAAATAGAAAATATGTTTCATTCACAAAAGGTGGAAGTGTTCTAGACAGCCGGTGGAATGACGTGTGTGCGTGTGTGTGTACACACATGCTCACGCATGTTTGTGCATGTGTAAAAGAGCCCGGGGCAAGGAAGTGGTTGATGGCGCCACACAGATGTGAAGAGCATGACTGAGAGGATGCCCCTTTTAGTTGTGATGGGGAGTGGAGGGGTATGATGGTCTTACCTGTTTGTAGATCTGGTGATGTCAGAGTTTAAGATAAAGTAGGGTGTCAGGAGTCCTTGACGTCATTAAGTATGTGATATGGTTTCCCTGTGTCCCCACACAAATCGCATCTCAAATTATAATCCCCACGTGTCAGAGGAGGGGCCTGGTGAGAGGTGATTGGATCACGGGGGCAGATTCCCCCTTGCTGTTCTCACGATAGTGAGTTGTCACGAGATCTGATGGTTTTAATGTGGCACCTCCCCCCTCACTCTCTCTCTCTCATGCCGCCATGTGGTAATACATGCCTTGCTTCCCCTTCGCCTTTTGCCATGATTGTAAGTTTCCTGGGGCCTTCCCAGCCATGCAGAACTGTGAGTCAATTAAACCTCTTTCTTATAAATTACCCAGTCCCAGGCAGTTCTTTATTTCTTTACAGCAGTATGAAAACAGACTAATACAATATGGATGCCCATAAAAGAACTGGAAGAGTTTGTTTGTTTGTTTGTTTTTGAGACAGAGTCTCGCTCTGTTGCCCAGGCTGGAGTGCAGTGGCGTGATCTCAGCTCACTGCAACCTCTGCCTCTGAGGTTCAAGTGATTCTCCTGCCTCAGCCTCCCGAGTAGTTGGGACTACAGGTGTGTGCCACTACACCGAGCTAATTTTTTGTATTTTTAGTAAAGATGGGGTTTCACCGTGTTGGCCAGGATGGTCTCCATTTCCTGACCTCGTGATCTGCCCACCTAGCCCTCCCAAAGTGCTGAGATTACAGGTGTGAGCCACCACGCCCAGCTGGAAGAGATTATTTTTAAATGGTGTCCCTGAATTTAAAGGACAGTTGAAGGTGGATTTTACTTATTTCTACTAAGTCAGAGATACAGAAATTGAGGTAGAAGTGAAATCCCATGTCACAGCTGGCTCGTGGCAACTGATTGGATTGGAGTGGTGGGATTTGAGAGCAATTTCAAAGAAACAGAAATAACGACATACGCTTCCAGAGGCATATTTATGTCAGGTCTAACGAAACTCAGATCAGAAGTAGGCATCTGATCGGATGGGAATGAAGAATGAAGCATTTCTCTCTGGCCTCTGTTTCTGGGATGTTTACCTGGCCCTTGAATTAGGACCCACACTTCTGGCAAGGGACGTTCCAGCTGGGAGAGGCATAGACAGGGAGGCCCAGGAAGAAGCAGGTGTAACCACGTCAGCCTGTGCTCAGCAGAGGTGCCCAGTGAAGGGTGTTAAGTGCATTCATAGTGGCACACTTTTTCTGAGACAAGGAAACAGAAGTCGCATTCCAGTGTCCACTCGGGGAACAGGCCCAGATGGGGCTGCCTGACACTAATGCTGCGGCATGGGCAGTAGGTGAAGCCATGTGTTGTGGGGATGGTAAGTTTCAGACTCAGACTGCACTGGAACTGCCTCCTGGCTCCACCACAGGAGCACCTATGGCACCTCCCTGAACCTGTAACTTCATCCATTCACCACAGACACCCACATCCACATCACAGGGTTCCAAGGGTAGAATGAGATGCTTTGTGCTAAAGCTTCTCAAAGGCTCCATTGCCTCCAAAGCCCCTGGCAGGTTTTGTTGAAAAGTAGGCCCTGACTCAGCGGGTCTTGGTGGGGAGGGCTGGGATTCTGCACTCCTAACAAGTTCCCCAGCAGGGAACCCCCTGCTCCAGGTCTCAGGACCTCACTTTGAGTTCAAGAGTCTGCACCAGTGGTTGTCAGTGTTGGCTGCACATTGAAATGACTCTGGGAGCTTTAGAAAATACCGATGCCCTGCCCGGGCACGGTGGCTCACGCCTGTAATCCCAGCACTTTGGGAGGCCGAGGTGGGCAGATCACCTGAGGTCAGGAGTTCGAGACCAGCCTGGCCAACATGGTAAAACCCCATCTCTACTAAAAATACAAAAATTAGCCAGGC
>NW_026652292.1:9497855-9544639 GCF_009828535.3 Hylobates moloch | reverse complement strand
CTGGGCACTTGGAGTTTTATAGACCTTTCCAGATGATTCTAACGTACAGTCCAAGCTGGGAACCACCATCTCTGGGAGACTACCTGGTGCAAAACACCTTAGAAATCTGGACTCACATTTTTTTCAACTTTGTCATTGTTGTTTAAATTTATCCAAATTTTGTTTTTTAAATTTATTTCAGAAAACTATTAACCCCTTGAGGTGATGGATATTTCCTCAATCTAAAAAAATCAGAGCTGGAGATCAGGACTAGGAAACAAAAAGCACACTCTGGGGTCCAGGCACAAGCCCCAGTGTGGACACCTGTTGGTTCAAATAAATACTCAAGAGGCCAGGAGCAGTGACTCACACCTGTAATCCCAGCTCTTTGGGAGGCTGAGGTGGGTGAATCACCTGAGGTCAGGAGTTTGAGACCAGCCTAGCCAACATGGTGAAACTCCGTCTCTACTCAAAATTCAAAATTTAGCTGGGCATTGTGACGCATGCCTGTAGTCCCAGCTACTCTGGAGGCTGAGGCAGGACAATCGCTTGAACCCGGGAGGTGGAGGTTGCAGTGGGCCGAGATCGCACCACTGCACTCCAACCTGGGCAACAGAGCGAGCTCCATCTCAAAAAAACAAACAAATAAACAAATAAGATTTTAAAATAAGTACTCAAGAAACCGAAACGCAGCAGAGCCCCCTCTCCATTTCACACCGAAGATCGGGGCAAAGTCACAGACTATGGGGGAAATCAGCACTGTAAGTACAGGCTTGAAGTAGGTTATTCTACCTGTTCTGTTTGTTTTCAGGTTGGCAGCTGACCAATAATAATAATAATTACAATGTTATAAACACAAACACATTTATATCAAGGAATTTTTTTTAAAACTCAATGCCCATTTTCTCTTATTTAATGGGTCCTAATTGACAAAAAAAAAAAAAAAAGGTATTTGAGTCCTGTTGTTAAAGAATCTGATTAAAAAGAATAAAGGAGGCCAGGCATGGTAGCTCATGCCTATAATCCCAGCACCTTGGGAGGCCGAGGCAGGAGGACTGCTTGACGCCAGGAGTTTGAGACCAGGCTGGGCAACATAGCAAGATCCTGTCTCTACAAAAAATAAATAAAAATTAGCCTGGCACGGTGGCGTGCGCCTGCAGTCCCAGCCACTCAGGAGGCCGAGGAGGGAGGTTCATTCTTGCCCAGGAGGCCAAGGCTCAGTGAGCTAGGATTATGCCACCGTACTCCAGTCTGGGCAACAGAGTGAGACTCTATCTCAAAATAATATAAAATAAAATAAGCAATATCTGACAAAGCAGCCACACTGCATCAGCCAGAAAACTCTGGCAAAACCTACTGACTCCTTCAGACCTCAAGCTCCCCTCCAGGGACTCCACAGCTCCCGGCCCCAGCTCAAAAGCTAGAAGCACACTGCAGACCACATGTTCAGCTTGAGATGGCCCAGAGGGAGAGCTTATCAGCGAATCCCTATCAAAGTCTCATCCTTATTCTGGCAAACCGACTGCAAAAATGGCTACAATTCTTCCCCTCCCTTTATCCACATCTCTTGTGGATACCCTGGAACCCTGCCCCTGCCATGGAAAACAAGCCGAGCCAGCCTGCTGGAGGATGAGAGACCAAATGAAGCAGCGATGAGTCCTCCCAGTTAAGACTGTTTTGGTCTTGCCATTCGCAGCTGACCACCAGCTGAATGCAGACGAATGAGCAAATCCAGCCTCCATCAGCTGAGACAGGCCACCCCCAGCAAAACATTTACAGTTGTAAACACCTGTGAGGTTTTGTAGCTATTCGTTAAGCAGCATGATTGTGGCCACAGATGACTGACACTCTTATATCAAAAACACATGGGGGCTGGGTGCAGTAGCTCATGCCTGCAATCGCAGCACTTTGGGAGGCCGAGGTGGGTGGATCACTTGAGCTCAGGAGTTTGACACCAGCCTGGTCAACATGGCGCAACCCCGTCTCTACTAAAAACATAAAAATTAGTCGGGCGTGGTGGCGCATGCCTGTAATCCCAGCTAGTCAGGGGGCTGAGTCAGGAGAATCGCTTGAACCTGGGAGACGGAGGTTGCAGTGAGCTGATATCACACCACTGCACTCTAGACTGGGTGACAGAGCGAGACTCCATCTCTAAACAAAAACAAACAAACAAACAAAAAACACATGGGCCTCTCTACTGCTGCTAGACTCAGAATGCTCCCCACCACAGTCAGCAGAAGAGGAAGAGGCAGACATGTGCCAGCCCACCCATCGCCAAGCCCATTTCAGCTGAGACCTCCTCTGACTCCAGCCCCCCGGACTCCCGGTCTAGCATTCTGCTCAATTTGCCCTCCTCGCCCCCTTTCTCACAGTTCAGAATTTGGAGATGCAACTAAAACACTAGAAGACATGCCTCTATTTATTTATTTATTTTCAAACACGGGTCTTGTTCTGTCGCCCAGCCTGGGGCGCAGTGGTGAAATCTCAACTCACTGCAACCTCCGCCTCCTGGGCTCAAGCGAGTCTCCTGCCTCAGCCTCCCTAGTAGCTGGGACTACAGGCGTCCACCACCATGCCTGGCTAATTTTTGTATTTTTTTAGAGACGGGCTTTCACCACGTTGCCCAGGCTGTTCTCAAACTCCTAGGGTCAAGTGATCTACCTGCCTCAGTGTCCCAAAGTGCTGGGATTACAGGAAGGAGCCACCATGCCCAGCCTAATATACATTCCTAAAAAGCAAAGCTTGTGCTTGCAGGCCCTCCACAAGCATACAAAGGTCTGAGGCCAGAATTCACTTTCTATGGTAATTAACAAGAACCAGAGAAGTCACTTTCTACGCTAGTCAGCCCGTTTCTGCGCACACGCATGCCATGAGCACCGAGGGCCAGTAAAGATGGAGGGCTGTTGCAATAACTGGATTCTCATTTTAGGGGAAAAGTGATTCTGGAGCTCATAAATCTTTCTGAAGCATTAAAATAAATAAATAAAAACAAAATTTTCTCACGTACATTTCAAGATAAAGCCTTGATCATCGCTATAAATCTATGAAAATTAAGTTGTAATTTTAAGCACCTCAAGAGTAAAGGGACACACCCACACTGGGTGTGATGTGGGCTTTGCTGACCTAACAAAACAAACCAATGGAGGGGCCTTTGGAAAACATCACCAAGAGACCCTGGAAATTTAAACACGCAGAAGCAGGCCAGGCGCGGTGGCTCACACCTGTAATCCCAGAACTTTGAGAGGCCAAGCAAGAGGATCGCTTGAAGTCAGGAGTTTGAGATCAGCCTGGCCATCATGGTGAAACCCCGTCTCTACTAAAAATACAAAAATTAGCCGGGCGTGGTGGCGCATGCCTGTAATCCCAGGTACTTGGGAGGTTGAGGCAGGAGATTCACTTGAACCCGGGAGGCGGAGGTTGCAGTGAGCAGAGATTGCGCCACTGCACTCCAGCCTGAGTGACAGCAAGACTCAGTCTCAAAAACAAACAAACACGAACATGCAGAAGCAGAATCTCATCAAGACAGGAGTGCAGTGTTTTAAATTGAGCATGTATTTGGGCCTAATTAAGTCCAAGAGCTGTCTGACATCTAAACTGCCCTTCTGCAACAATTAAAACAACACACTTTGTGTGTTTTCACTGTCATCTCAAGAGCCGCCAAGGCCATAAAGGTGAACTTCAGGTGATAGTAAGTGGAAGAGAAGAATTAAGAAAAAGAATTATGGCAGCTTTCACTGCCTCAAGTCAGAGGGAACAAAACAACCATAAATCCAGAAGACATTGGGAGCAACCTTCGAATGTTATTGGGCAATTATCTGACAAATATTTACATGTTGCATATTAAATCATGCAATGCTTTTACAGCAATAAATATTTTAGAAGGAAAATGGTGTGCTGAGCCACATCCAACATTCTACCAATCTCAGGAGGCAGGAGAGAATGTATTTTCTTAAACAAAACACATCTGACCCTTAGTTACCCAGACCAAATGGAATTCCTGTCAGCTCAGGCAAAGCTCCCTTCTTAAATGCCCAGAGACGAAGAGCTCAACAAGCATGTCCCAGAAAAGTTTAGACGCCTTTAGAGATCATTTCCTCCTAGAAAGCCGGCTGTGGGCTGTACCTGTGAGCTGTCATTCTGTCATTAATGCAATTACCCCTCCACCGCACCAAAGCTGTCCGGGCCTTCTTTAAGGTTTTCACTGCCACTAATCATGATAAGCTTGGAGACCAGGCTCCAACGAGGTTCCCACCCCAGTCTTTGCACATACTGTTCCCTCCATCTAACTCCTTTTTCCCCTAGATACCGTCCTCCGCTCAAACGTCACCCGCTCTCTAAATGACCGTCCTATTTATAATTTCAGCCCTAAATGTCTGAATGCCTACATTACCCTTGCTCAGCTCTAGGTTCTGTAGGCTTGGACAAGAGGAGACAGAAAAGCCTCCCAGGGAAGGTGCCCTTAAACCAGGAGCCTGCAGGCAGTGAGGGAGTGAGCCATGCTGCCGTCGGGGAGACTGGACACCGTCATGTGAAAAGCAGTCCATCTCCCAGTTTCCTAGGTCTTAGCTAGCCGCTCTTGCTCTGCAAGTTCTTCTCGCTAAAAGGCTGGGACTCTCAAAGGCAGGGACTGCCGGATTCAGTTTTGAGTCTGCTAAAGTACCTAGCAGGAGCACCTAGTAGGTCTGCGGTAAACACTCCATTTACCACACAGCAGGGCATCAAGGCTTTGCCACACTTGATTCTTTCAGCTGTTTTTCAGGAAGATGGAGGCTGTTTGATCAACAGCCTTGAGAAGCTAATGAAACGAATGGAGGCTCCTGCCTCGCTCCCCCCACTGACCCCCCAAAGCACAGAACACAGGCCCTGCTCCGTCTGATCCAAAGATGAAAGAATCTAGGGGTCTCTAAGCTAGCAGGCTATGTTCGGGCCTACATCATTATTTTACGTGACGCAGAGAAACAAAAGTCTTCACTTCTGCTTTAATCAAGGGGGAAGAAAAGCAGAGAGAGAAGAAGCCTTGCCTGGCAGAAGACAAAAAAATAAAACAAAACAAAATAAAACTGGAAGGTGCTCTTTCCAAGCCAAGAGAAGGCAGGCAAATGAGAAACAAGATGGTAAACACAAGCCTGGGGCCAGGCCTTCTCAGAGCCTTGTGGGCACTAAGCCATTTTATGCTCACATCCTAAGAGGAGAGGCTGCCGTTATCCCTATTTTACAGATGAGGAAACTGAGGCAGACAGCTGCTGCGGCCTCCCTGCCTCTCTGCTGTGTGGCCGGGAGACTCAGTCTGTTAGGCTCGAGCCCCTAGGGATGGTTTACGTTGCTGTCAGTTTTCTTCAATGCAGCTGTTTTCAAACATTTATGTTTTGCCCCTAAAGGAAACATTATATAAAGCTGAGCCCAGTGGTGCCCTAGAGTGGGGACCGGGCGAGCCAGGCCCCTCCTGTGCCCATTCCAGCCCACTGGAGACCACCAGGCTGCCCAGGACAGGGGGAGAGACCCACCCCACCTGTTCCCTTATGAGCTTGGTGAGGCTTCCTTTAAAGCTGGCCCCCATACCGGCTTCCAGAAAGCAAGGTTTCTGATACACATATCTGGGCCTGAAAACTCAGTTAAACCAAATGTAGAACTTGAGAAGCAGACCCTAGGACTTCGGGTGGGGCTCCACGCCCTAATCACATGCCAGCCAGGGCATGTGTCGCCGGGGCTGGGGGAGGAGGCATTGCAAGGGGAACGGCAGCAGGAACTACAGGGCTCCAGGTGATGCTACCTACAGGGACCCCACCTCAGGTCTCACTGTCTAACGCATGACAAGCACAGACCCTTCCTCCAAGTGCAAATGTTGTGTGATATGGTTTGGCTGTGTCCCCACCAAATCTCATCTTGAATTCCCACGTGTTGTGGGAGGGACCCGGTGGGAGGTAATTGAATCACGGGGGCAATGTAGTACAAGCTGAAAGTGACATTCGAGGGCTTCTCATCCACCTAAGCCCAGCCCAAACCACAGTCAGGGCAAACCACCTGCCCCACCTACTGCAGAATAAACCAAAGGCACAAGGTCACTCGGGTCCCCAAGTCAAAGCACATGTTTTCTGTCAGCTGCAGGCTCCTGAGCAAAAAGCATTTGCATTCGTGCTAGGCTGCATCTGCAGATACCACGGACCTTGGGGAATATAAAAATCAGGTGAGAACGCTGCCATTTGCCCACTGAGCACAGACTATTGGGGACTTGGCCACCGTGGTCACTCTGCAGTTTTCCCTTTAAGTGCTTTGCTTGGTGGAAGGTGTTCCACCAGCCAGTCCTTCGCAGGTCTTCTTAAGCCAACTTTTTTTTCTTTTCTAAACATCTCTTGCTTTCTCTGAGTCTGGTCATAACGAACGGATAGCCTGTGCCTGCCTCCACGCCGCCTGCCCTACCCGGGTGGATGCCTGCGGCTCTGGGGCGCTCCCCAGGCCCTGCCTCTGGGAAGCCCCAGCTGGCACTGGCTCGCGGAGGTGACCATACGGACAGACCAGTCAGAGATCACGTTGGCTGGTCGCGGCGCGGGCCACAAGGCTCAGCGGAGGTGGGATAGGGGACCAAGCTGTCCCGGCGAGGGAAGAAACTGTTGCTTCCAAATCATTGCGGCTGGAGGGGCCGATGTGCGCCCCAGCGTGTTGGGACAAGGGTGGCGCGAAGGGCCCAGGGGACAAATGGGGGGCTGGGCAGGAGGGGCCGTCTCCTGCAGGCAAGGAGGAATGGTCCCCTGCCAGGGACCTGGGGAAAGGTAACGGTCAGGAGGGGACCGGGCCGCAAGAAGCCAATCCTGGATTGCAGCGCGGGCCGCCAGCGCGAATTCAGTCAGGAGGTCCCCGGCGGCCAGTAAACGAGAAGGGGATGCGGTGAGGACGACGGACTGGCGTTTCCTGCCGCGCTGCCACCTTGGGCAGAGCAAACTGCTCCCTCCCCGCACCGCGTCCCCCAGCCTGGGACGGGGAGGCCACCCAGGTCACCCCGCACACTGCGCTCCGGGCGGCGGCTGAGTGACCGAGGGACCCGTCCGGAGCCAGGACCTGGGAGGCGCGGAGATGTGGTGGGGAGGAGGGGAGCGGGGGCAGTGCGGGGGCTCAAATCCTATGGGGACGCCCGCTTACCCGGCCGTTGCGGTCAGTCTCCTGCGCCTCCTCGACGCTCACTCCCCGCCGCACCAGCGTCCGCAGCAGCCCCACGTTGTTGGCGCAGGCGGCGCGCAGGAGGGTCGCCGCCTCCGGGACGCCCTCCGGGACGCTCTCCGCGCTCTCGACGCCGTGCTCCTCCTCGTCCTCGAAAGGGTAGAAAGAGTCGTCCGAGGCGATGCTGCGGGTGTCGGGCAGACTCGAGAAGTCCTCAAACTCTTCGTAGTCAGCGGGGTCCTCCTCGACCTGCGCGCCCCGGGGTGGGGACGGCGGTGGCGGGGTCATGCAGCGCGCCCCGCCGCCCTCCGGCCCGGTCCCGGCCAGCAGCACCATGCCGGCGGCCGGGGCGCGGGCCGGGGGCCGGGGCGCGGGCAGGAAGAGCGGGACGCGGGGCGCGCGCCGAGGTCCCCGCTTCTCGCTTCTGCGTCCCCAGAGAAGCCGTGGCCCGCGCGCTCCAGCTCGGCGGAAACCGGCACCAGGCGGCTGCGCTCAACGTAAAAAGTCTCGGGAGGCTGAGCGAGCCCCTGGGGTGGGCGGGACCGCGGGGGCTTTCCAAGGCGGGGCGGGGCGGGGCGCGGGGACACGCCTTCCCCGGGGCCTTCCCCTGGGGCCCCGTCCTGGCCAGAGTTCAGAGCCAGGCAGGCGCTCTCTCGACCGCGGGGACGGGGCACCTGGCAGCGTTGCCCCAGAGCTGGGGACAGCTGGCGCAAGAGAAGCAGAAGCAATCACTAAAGAAGCCGAACCCGAGTCGCGGGCGGCGAGCGGCCCCGCTCCTCCCTCCGCCGGCCCGCGGGATGGGGGCCGGGGCGGAGCCGGCCTCTGGCTTCGGGAACCTCGGACCCCTGGAGCCGGCCCCCGGCGAGGGCGTCGGGCCCCTGGCCGGGGTGGGACCAGTTTCTCCCGCCGCCTCGGGGGTGCCGAGCGGGTTTTCTCCCTTCGGGGGATCCCGGGCTTCGGGGCTGACTCCACCCTGCCGCGGCCGCTTGGAGGCCGGGGAATCCCCGGGGCGCTTGGCGGGCGGAGGAGCCGGGCGCGGGAGCGGAGCCGCCCACCTGGGACCTGTGCCCGGGGAGCGCTGCGGGCCTGGCCACTCTGAACTGGGGGCCGTCGGCTGCCGTGGGGGAGTCCCAGCCCGGAAGGGAGGACGATCCTCAGAATCCCCGGGTCTCGCAGAACCGAGGCCGGCCGTGGCTTGAGGGTTGGTCAAATCCTGGGATTGGGAGCGGGGTGTTCCGGAACCTCAGGGAGCATCTGGGTGGGAACGGACGGCGAGGAGCTCCCGGTCCCCACGCCTGGCCTGTGTCACGTGCTGGGATCTGCGGACTCAGCCCCGAAGGCTGCGACTGGGCGCTGACCCCGCGTCTGGCTGCCCAAAAGAGCAGGGCCGCGGGCGACAGCCGCAGTCCAGGCCCAGAGCCCCTCTGGCCCGGCATTGCCCTCTCCCCGTCAGTCCTGGCCTCGGGGATGGGCGGGGAGGAGGAGGGCGTGTGAGGATTTGCCACGGGGAGCCCTTGACTTCGGGGTAGGAAGCGTCGTGAGCCAATCTTGGGGGAAGGTCTGTGCGCAAAGGCGCGGTGGTGCGCTCGCGCTCCTGCCCGTCGCAAGTCAAAGACTGCGGAGGCCACCAGCCCTGTGTCCCCCTAGCCTCCTTCCTTCCTTTTTTCGCCAGATCTTGACAGTGTGTCCACCAGCTGCCAGCCAGTGGGAGGCCCTCGCGGCCCCAAGGTGAACACAGCTAGGCTGGCGCGGCCGCTGGGGACAAGGCTTGAGGCCCACGTGCCGCTGGGCAAGCTGAGGGGCACGAGGGCACCGAATCCGAAACAGCCGTGGGAGGTGTAGGCTGCGGACAGGTTTAAACTGCGAAGCCGCTCGAGCCCTCGTGTCACACCGCACTGGCCCGACCCGCTGTCCTGGTCTCCTGGTCTTCCAGTGTCTCCAGCAGGAGCCAAAGGGCCTGCTGCTGGCCCAGGACCCGGCATCTGCAGGGCCCCGGAGAGTGGGGCGCGCGGGAGCAGCCATTTCTGGGGAAGACGCCCTCGCACCTGGGCGGCTCTGAGCGAGCAGCAAAGTGAGCCTCGCTGGCCTCCTTCTCTACTCCGGGGATTCTTTCTGCAACCAAAAATAGCCCCCAGATTACAGTAAACTCTCTACCTTTTTGGGTAACTGACCACAGTTTGCATCAATTCCCACTGGGAATTTCCCCTTTCAAGGTTGAGGGTTGTTTCCAAAGGCCTGGGGTATTTACAATTTGAAGTGCCCCCTGAGGGCTGAGTTAGGTTTGCTGGACCCACTGTCCTCCCAGGGAGAGCACTGCGTCACTTTACAGCAAGAGTCCCGGCTGCGCGTCACGAAGGCCCAGGTGGACAGGGCCAGGTCCTGAGAGGGGAGCACCACGCAGCCTTTTCTGGCCTCCCGCAGGTGATTGGTGCTCACTGACCGCGTCACTCAGCAAGGGAATTGAGGTTTTTTCTTCAGAGTTTACCACTTCCTTTTCTTCCTTAGAAATTTGAGTACAAATAGCATTTGAATGTGTTTCCCCTTAAATATAAACTAAAATGTCATCGTCTGCTTCAAAGAACTATCGTTTATAAGTGGTCCGATTCAGGATGCAAGCTGATCATTTTTCTGTCTTTTAAAAATAAACCGCTAAGAAGAAACAATAAATAAAAAATAAAATATGCTTCTTTTACAACAAAGACAGTAGAGTCTGGACATCTCTGGAAGATGGGCTAAAAGAAACACAAAATCGGCCGGGCGCGGTGGCTAGCGCCTGTAATCCCAGGATTTTGGGAGGCCGAGGCGGGCGGATCACGAGGTCAGGAGATGGAGACTATCCTGGCTAACACGGAACAGGGCGTGGTGGCGGGCGCCTGTAGCCCCAGCTACTCGGGAGGCTGAGGCTGGAGAACTGCTTGAACCCGGGAGGCGGAGCTTGCAGTGAGCCAAGATTGTGCCACTGCACTCCAGCCTGGGCGACAGAGCGAGACTGAGTCTCAAAAACAAAACAAAACACCAAAAAAAAAAAACAAAGACACAAAATCAGGCATAGGCATTTTTAGTAAAGCCAACGTTTATTATGTATACAAAATCTGCATAGGTAGGAGAAAGTAGCTTATCAAAACTGCCGACTCAGGATAACTTTTAAATTAATAACATTCTGAGGCCACGTGTGGTGGCTGGCTCATGCCTGTAATTTCAATACTTTGGGAGGTTGAGTCTAGCAGATCTCTTGAGCCCCAGGGGTTCAAGACCAACCTGGGCAACATGGTGAAACCCCATCTCTGGAAAACATACAAAATATAGCCTAGTGTCGTGGCGTGTGCCTGCAGTCCCAGCTACTTGGGGCAGAAGTCGAGGCTGCAGTGAGCCCTGATGGTGCTGCTGCACTCTGGCCTGGGCAACAGAGTGGGACCCTGCCTCAAAACAAAAAGAGAAGTTCTGAGAAATTATATTTTATCCGACTGTCAAGTTTCAATGAATTATTTTGTTATGATTTTGAAAGATATACATAGCGATTACACAATTTGTTCATTTAGTTCAATAATTTGTCTTTGGACCATTTTTTTTTTTTTTTAATTTTTTGAGACGGAGTCTCGCTCTGTCGCCCAGGTTGGAGTGCAGTGGCGCAATCTCGGCTCACTGCAAGCTCCGCCTCCCGGGTTCACGCCATTCTCCTGCCTCAGCCTCTCCGAGTAGCTGGGACTACAGGCGCCCGCCACCACGCCCAGCTAACTTTTTGTATTCTTAATAGAGATGGGGTTTCACCATGGTCTCGATCTCCTGACCTCGTGATCCGCCCGCCTCGGCCTCCCAAAGTGCTGGGATTACAAGCGTGAGCCACCGCGCCCGGCCCATTTTTTAAAAATTCAGCAGTAGCTCAGTTATATGTCTGTAACATGCCTTTCAAAATTACAAGCAGTGTGTTTATCTTGAAGAGAGAGAAAACTGCACGCACCTATAGGGCCCGCCCCACCTTGGTTTGGAAGGAGGGAGGCGGGGGAACCTAATGGTGGAGGAGCACACAAGTGTACCATAGTGTTCATAAAATAACCAGCTCCAGCACTTTGGGAGGCCAAGGTGGGCAGATCACTTGAGGTCAGGAGTTCGAGACCAACCTGGCCAACATGGTGAAACCCCATCTCTACTAAAAATACAAAAATTAGACAGATGTGGTGCTGCACGCCTATAGTCCCCACTACTCGGGAGGCTAAGGCAGGAGAATTGCTTGAACCTGGGAGGCAGAGGTTGCAGTGAGCCGAGATTGTGCCAATGTACTCCAGCCTGGGTGACAAAGTGAGACTCCATCCCCCACCAAAGAAGAAAATAAAATAACCAGCTCCCACCTCCCAAGGCTAAATGAAGAACTGAACGAGAGAGTGATTTAAAACCTTCTCGCATTGTCTGGAATTTAGCAACAGTGTTAACTTTCGTTAGTATGAAAATTAAAGTATCCATTCGCCTTGATATAAATTGTTCTGTAGGACCTGCTTCTCCAGATTCATTGCCTTATTTGCCGAGAGAGCTAGCCCAGGTGAAGTGAATGAGAAATGCGTACAGAAGGCAGTGCAGCTTGGGGTAAAGACCAGATAGTGATATCAGACAGACTGGCTTCCAATTATGGCTTTACCACTGCTAAGTTACAATAATAATAGTTCTAGATTTTGAATGTCTGTTACTGTAGGGGTAACAATCTCCTATTCTTGATGTTTAGGGTATTTCCAGCATTTTCCTTAGTGGACACAAATGCACCCTTGTCCAGATATTTCCTCAGAAAAACATCCCACCTCAAGTGGCTTGAGCTTTTGAAACCCCAGTATTATGTGTAAAAATTGTTCTCAGTGAGAAAGACTGGGAGAGCCAGACCTTGAGCTCAGATAGGAAGACTCAGGGCTATAAAGATCCTACTTGTCTTCATACTGTTCTAGAAACGACATGACCAAATTCCTGTGTGAATTCTTGGAGGGGAACGAGACAACACTAATCTAAAGTAGAGCTTATGAGACAACAACCGTCTGATAATTTCTTTTGCTGCTGTTGTTTTCATTGTCATTGACTAAAGCTTTCCAGAGTTAGCTTCTGTTACTAGCAACTAAAACTCAGTTCAGCAAAACAGCATATTAAGAAAAAAAACTCGGCCCAGCGCAGTGGCTCACGCCTGTAATCCCAGCACAAAAAGAAAGGAGAGAAAGAGAGAAAGAAAGAAGGAAGGAAGGAAGGAAGGAAGGAAGGAAGGAAGGAAGGAAGGAAGGAAGAAGGAAGGAAGGAAGGAAGGAAGGAAGGAAGGAAGGAAGGAAGGAAAGAAAAGAAAAGAGAAAAGAAAAGAAAGCTAAATGGGGAAAAAAACATTAATTGCAGAAAAGACATTAATTATGCTGCTTGTGACGAGTGGTTAGGATGATAGCCAAAATGTATAGAGAATTCACAAACCAAGAAGGAAAAGCTGAGCATATTTATTAATTTGTTTAGCCCCTGTTGTTCCGTAGTGAGGGAAACACAGCTCATTACAATAAGACTCATTTGCTTGCCTTAGGTGGCTGAGGGGAAACTGTGCCAGGAGGCGTGGGCTCTGCCTTCTTCAGCGAGTGGGCTGAGTGGTAGCTATAGTTAAAGGGAAACAGACCAATCCTTGAAGTTGGACGCCAGAGAAGAAAATGAGGGTCTGGGGTCAGCCCGGGCTGGAGAGGGGACCTTAAGGCTCGGCTTCACAAAGGCCGGATGCTTTGTTTCTCAATACCACCTTCCTCTCAGTCATCTTCTCAAAAGACAGAGCTGGAAGGTGCTCATGAGCTGAGGTTTGTAACAGGCTCCTCCAGCTCTCCCACTGCCTACGAGACAAGAAGTGAGTGGGGAATGGGACATCTCTTAGTCACTCATTTTTTAAAAAACAGTTTTAAAACACTCATGTTTTTAAAAACCAAAATGATTTGTTTTGGAGTTTTTGCAAATTTCTCTGAGTTGATTCCCACACTCGTGGGGGCAACCTAGAGTGTCCTGAAGTCAATCTGCGGAATCGCTAGGCCAGATTACCTTTCTCATCAGTTTAGGAATATAAAGAAAGGTCTCTGTGTATTTCTGGATCTCCCTATTAAAGAGATTAGTTGCTGTTTGGGCCTCACTCCATTCAATTGACAGCAACTAGATCCCTCCTGTTATAATCTCAATTCATGTAACCATTTCGGAACTTCAGCTTCTTTTAAGGAAGTTTTCTGCCTTTGTGGTTAAATATCTAGAAGTAAATGCATGTGTGCACTTAACTGCCAGTTCTGCCACCTTTTTCATGCTCTGCATGGGATTAGCAATGGTAGGGTATCACTAGAAAATCCATGCCTACTCTAAGGACAAAAGGCCTTGGGTCTTTTGCCAACGGAACCTTTTATTCAACAGAATAAATGTGGTTGGATTTACAAGGCCAGTTGAGGGAGTCCTGTGAGGTGAGAACCTATTAAAAGACCTACTCATTGGCCAGGCGCTGTGGCTCATGCCTGTAATCCCAGCACTTTGGGAGGCTGAGGTGGGGAGATCATGAGGTCAGGAGTTTGAGACCAGCCTGGCTAACATGGTGAAACCCCATCTCTGCTAAAAATACAAAAATTAGCTGGGCGTGGTGGCACATGCCTGTAATCCCAGCTACTCGGGAGGCTGAGGCAGGAGAATTGCTTGAACCCAGGAGGTGGAGGTTGTAGTGACCCGAGATCGTGCCACTGTAGCCCAGCCTGGGCAACAGAGCGAGACTCCATCTCAAAAAAAAAAAAAATAAAAGACCTACTAATCGAGGGCTTCCCTATGACCCACCCTGATGGCCCTCCCCGAAGTGAAGGAGAAACTCCACCCTTTTCCCTATCACTTCCCCATTACATGCCCCTATAATCACTCTTACTGCCCTGCTTTCCAATACGTTTTTGCAAAACTATGTTCCTTTGTAAGCTGACAGTTTGCCAAGAGCAGGAACCAGGTCTCGTTAATTTCTTTCTGAATCCCCAGCATCTAAAAGGATGCCTCACCATCTTGGTTGATGTTCAACAGATGTGTTAAACAAAAGAGAGGGCGATGCCTGCTAGACCCAGCTCTGCTGCATCTTGGAGCCTTCTGAATGTACACAAGGTCAGCACAGAGCAGCTAATCACCAGGAACCTGAGCTTTCTTTAGCCACTTACACTTCAAAGTCTTTGTATCTTCAGGATTTTTTTAAAAACCTCCTGCCATAGGTAGGTAAATATGGGACTCAGGAGGATACTCAGATTCTGTGTCAGCTTCTGAGGATCAATAGCCCTCTGTAAAGCTGGATTCATGCCTTAGCACGTGTAAAACTGCCAGACTGAGACTTCGGGGACACCAAGCAAGGGGACTGGAGCTGATAGAGGCAGCACCTTGTGAACCAGGAGGGATGGGGGCATCGTGCCTGGCTCTCAGCTGGGACCAGTGTGCTTAATGCCAGGTCTACAAGTTGCCACCCCATCCTCTCCCTAACTGAGCATAAATTCAGTCAGCAAAGCAAAGCCTAAATCAGGATTTCAAACTACCATGGTGAATCACACAGTTTGGCTTCCCTTGTCACTCAGCTTGTTCTCCCTTGGGTCAGTTTCAGGTCAAAGTGTGCCCGTGGGGACAAAGCTGAAGGCAGGGAGAATGCAGGCTGGGCAGCGACCGCATGTCGGGAGCCCTAGCCATCAGCATCCCTGACTTTGTCATTCTGATCTCTGGGAACACAGAGAGGGCCCTCCCCTGCAGCCGAACCCTGAGCCCTCCTTCCCTGGGACTCTGGATCCCTCCCAACCCTTCCTGAGGTCCTCCCGTCATGATGTGGCATCTGTTTCTGCATCTACAGCCCACTCAGATCCCCACTCCACAACAGACTTTACGCCCCCACACGCTCCTGCGCTACCCCCACCAGCTCAGCTCACAGCTGAACCTTCTGCCAGACAGATCTGCACAAGCTGCACTTTTGCATCTTCCATTTCTTCATTTGACATATGTAATACAGACAATCGAAAATTACAAAAGTAATCCACGCTTCTTGGGAAAACCCCCCAAACATTATGCTCTACACAGTAAGAAGGCAGTGTCAGCCGGGCATGGTGGCTGTGCCTGTCATCCCAGCTACATGGGAGGCTGAGGCAGGAGGATTGCTTGAACCTGAGAAGTTGAGGCTATAGTGAACTATGATCACAGCACTGCACTCCAACCTCAGCAACAGAGCAAGACCTTGTCTCAAAAAGTAAAATAAAATCAACATTTTTTAAAGAAGGTAATATCTTTCCTTTCCTTTTCTCCTGCTGCTCTTTGAATTGCTGCCATCTGCTCCTGCCCCACCCACCCCCACCAGCCGTGGCTTCCCCAAGGATCCCACAAGGGTTTCTTTCCTATGAAATTCAGTGGGCATTTCCAGCCCTGAGCCATATTTGATGACGACATGCGCCCCATACTTTGCCTGAACAGTGATCATCTCCAGGAAATATAGACACGGTCTCCTGGATTCCCTTCAGCTGTCCGTACTATGGTCATCCAAGCACTGTAAACAGAGCTGGAAAGTGGGGATCCCCATACTCCATACCCCTGGCAGTCCTGAGACCACAGGAAGGGAGAGTAGCCTGGAGTTCTGCTCATAGCCTTGCAGAGGGGCAAGGCTGAGGACTGAATTCTCTAGGACAGAGACTGCTCCCTGTTGTATCCTAAAGCAGCACGTGGCCCTAAGTGCCTGGGAAAATTTCTGATGACTAAGTGAAGGAGGGATGGCTGAGCCAGCCCAGCTCTCCTGTGACCCTAAACCTAAAGCAACCTACTCCACCTAGCTAACCCGGAAGCGACACGCTTAGCAGTGCCAAAGCTCAGCTCAACCCTGGCACAAAGTGTGTGGGAACTAAATCCATGCTCCTAAGACGTGGACTGCAATGGAGCTGGAGCTGATTGTTACTAATTTTCTTCCTTTTCTTTTTTTTTTTTGAGACAGGTTCTTGCTCTATCACCCGGACTGGGATGCAGTGGCAAATCATAACTCACTGCAGCCTCCAACTCCTGGGCTCAAGCAATCCTCCCACCTCAGCCTCCCAAGTAGCTGGGACCACAGGCATGCATCACCATGCCCGGCTAATTTTTTATTTTTTGTAGAGATAGGGTCTCCCTATGCTGTATTGTCCAGGTTGGTTTCGAACTCCTGGGCTCAAGCCATCCTCCTGCCTTGTCCGCCCACAGTGCTGGGATTACAGGTGCAAGCCATTGCACCTGGCCGGTGACTGCTTTTCACTAGCACACTCTTTTTTGCACTTGAGTATGATTGCCTCTGTTTCCATGGCTGTATATGTATATACGGTATAGACTTTCTCCAACAATTCACCGGCACATTTTGGTATTTCATTTCTAGGACCAAAAATACCCCAAGTTTATAATGATAAAAATTCCCGAGTTCTATTCTCTCTCCTAATCTGGAGTTATTCAGTCAACTGGCTTACTGAGCGCGGCAGATGCACACTCCACTTCTCAATATGCACACTTTGTCATGGTTTTCCTCCTCAGAAGCCCCCACCGGTGACTCATGCCCACATTCCCTGTGTCAGCAGCCAGCTCCCGGGCCCCGCAGCAGACCTGCCAGGATGCCTCGGGGCTTGTGGCTTCTGGTCTTTTTGTTGGCATAGACTTCCCCTCCCATCCCTTGCAAATGTTTTCCTCAATAGTATTTACTCAGTATTGATGTATCACTTACACATGTAGTCCAGACATCCACTGCAGGCATTGGGAGGGAGAGAAGAGAATCCCGGTGTCGTCCTGCTTGCAGTTATTCATAATGATGAGATTCCTGTGTGTGCAACCTGTTCACAGGATGTGCAGCTACAGAGCACTCAAACTGAAAGGGCAAGAAGGTGTTGCTGAAGAGGTGGGACGTCACCAAAAAGAACAGGATCTCAATAAAACTCTCAAGTTTAGGTGGTGGAGCAGAAAGTATAGTCTGTTGAGGGGAATAGACCAGACACACACACACATGCCTCAGAGGACAGAGCAGCACAGCCGGTTTTTACTTCATATAAGAATTCTCTCTCTCTCTTTTTTGTTTTCTTTTTTTGTTGTTGTTGTTTTTGAGATGGAATTTTGCTCTTATTGACCAGGCTGGAGTACAGTGGCGTAATCTCAGCTCACTGCAACCTCTGTCTCCCAGGTTCAAGTGATTCTTCTGCCTCAGCCTCTTGAGTAGCTGGGATTACAGGCGCCCGCCACCACGCCCGGTTATTTTTGTATTTTTAGTAGAGACGGGGTTTCACCATGTTGGCCAGGCTGGTCTCGAACTCCTGACCTCAGGTGATCCGCCCACCTCAGCCTCCAAAAGTGCTGAGATTACAGGCGTGAGCCACTGAGCCCAGCCTCTTTCTCTCTCTTACATATGGTTTTTCACTGCACCTCAACTCAATCTCTACTGTCTCTCTCTGAGTTCCAGATTCTGGGGCCCGAATTGCCCTTCCCCAGGTTGTCAGAAGAATGGAACCAAATCTCACCTCTCCCTTAGTTTCAGATGATCCTCCCTTTGAAGAAGGTGTCTGAACTCTATCAGTGTATTTTTTAAGTCTTTTTTTCCTAAGCCCTAATGATATCTTCAACTGAACGCCCTTCCTTTTCCCCACTCCAGCACTCTAGGGACCCTTGCTTTGGGCCTTCTATTGAGGCCGCTTCCTCACTTCCCTCACACTGTCTTCTCCAACACCTGGCAGCTCCTTTCCACTGCTTCTTCCTCTTGCACCTTCCCACCGTCCCCAGCCTCTCGTCCTATCCAGTCCACCCCACACTGATGTGGTTCTCAGACTTCCCAGATATCACTGCACAATCAGAGGGCTGCAGGGGGACCACCGCCCATTACACATACGTTTAATCCCACCCCATGAACTGGGATCACTCTTACCAGTGGAAAATCTGCCTTTATTGGCACAACGTGAAATCACAACAAGTGCCCCCCACCCTCCACCCAGCACACCTGCATGCACACGCACACACACGTACACACGCATATACATACACAAGCTCTCCAGTGAAGATGAGTGTGCCTCTCAGTAAGGATTTCCAGTCATAGGTACAGTTGCTTACTGCTCGTTTATTCCCATGGTCATCTAGGAACATTTGCCACTAAGCAGTAAAAGGCACTGAAGGTAAAGTTAAAATGTTGGTGTAAAAGACACTGAAAATGGAGCTGGCAGAATTCTACAGAGCCAGCATTTTTCTGTGCGTTGGGAAAAGGCTGCCTTGTTTTATTCTAGCTGTGGATATTTCAGGTGGCTTAGGGGGCTTTCCACCTGGCCTCTCTCCTCTGCACCTCCTTTGACCTTGCCCTAGGTCTTGCCCCTAAATCTCTCAACCGTTTTCACTACCCAGATTGCCCCTAAAGGTTTGGGGCCATACCCCTAAACCCCGCAGCTGCTGAGAGGCTGGACCACTGCCCTGGGCTCGGGGCGGTGGCCCCAAGGTGATTCTCCAACGCTTCACTTTCTGGCACCCTTTAGGGGCAATGGCTCAACCCTTTTCATCACCCAGCACCACAACCCTGCTCTTGCGCTTTGTCTCCTTTCCTTTCCTGCCTCAGGTCACTAGGCGGTCTCACGTGAATGCCTCTCTTATCAAACTGTCTCCTGGCCCTACCTTCGGCTTCCAGAAGCCCCACATCACCCTGGCTGCTGAGTCCCGCCCCGCAAAAGTCACACTGCTGATAAAAAAGGCTACTTAAAAATGCGGGTGTTGGCTGGGCATGGTGGCTCACGCCTGTCATCCCAGCACTTTGGGAGGCCGAGGCGGGTGGATCACTTGAGATCAGGAGTTTGAGACCAGCCTGGCCAACATGGCGAAACCCTGTCTCTACTAAAAATACAAAAATTGGCCAGGCGTGGTGGTGCATGCCTGAATGCCTATAATCCCAGCTACTTGGGAGACTGAGGCAGGAGAATTGCTTGAACCCAGGATCTGAGCCAAGATCATGCCACTGCACTCCAGCCTGGGCAACGGAGCAAGACTCTCAAAAAAAAAAAAAAAAAAACAGGTGTGGTCTGCACACAGGAAGTTCCCAGTCACTCAGCAGTTCTTGCACTTGGCCTTGCTTTGTAAACTGTCACCATTTTCTCTCAGTCCCACCTCACTTGGTCTGAGCAGGCAACATCGCTCTCCAGTGGCAGGGGTTGAGGGCCCAAGGCACAAGGCTCGTTCGTCTCTGTGCCCTCCCTCCCCAGGCACCTCATCTTCAGCCCTGGCTGGCCCCCTCACACCCAGAGTTCCCATCAAGCTTAAAGAGGTATAGCCAGAATGGCACCCTGCATAGTGCCTCCTGCGGGTCACACAGGCACCTGGAGACTCCCCCAAGCCTAACACGACACTGCCATCTGCCCAGGAGGCCTCCCTCCGCAACTCCTGCTTCTCATCCCTCCGCCTCCATTCCCACTGCCACCCCAGGTGTCTCCTCTGTAGGCCTCCACATCCACATGGTGATCTATGGCATGGCACCACTCTTGAGTTTAGAGTAGGCACATCTAGGCTCAAAACCCCACTTAGCACCCACCCTGTGACTCAGTCATTCCACTCCTGGGCACGTACCCAGCAGAAATGTGCACATATGGCCAACCAAAGACATGAACGGGAATGTTCACAGAAACTTTATTCACCGTGGCAAGAAAGAAAGAGAGGAAACAAATGTTCCCCAACAGTAGATTGGATAGAGTAGTTGCGGCACATTCATCAGTGTAGCACTGCACAGCAGTGAGAACGGGTGAGCTGCACGCAACAACATAAAGGAATGTCGCCCACTTAGGGTTGACCAAAAGAAACCAAACACAGAAGAGCACATGCTGTATGATTCCGTTGACAGAAGCTTAGAAATCAGGCTAAACTAATGGCTAGTGCTGGAAATCAGGATGGCGTCTACCTTTTGGGAGGAAGAAGGGGTAGTGATTGGGAAGGGGACAAGGGAGGTTTGGGGGGCATTGGGAATGTCCTATCTGTTGTCCCGATGGGTTCACTTTAACATAATTTCATCAATCTATGTACTTAAGATTTTTCTGAATGTTTGCAACCCTTCGATAAGTTAGTTAGTTAGTTTGTTTGTTTGTTTGTTATTTGTAGAGAGTCCTCCTGCCTGGGCCTCCCAAAGTGCTGGGATTATAGGCATGAGCCACCATGCCTGGCCCTTTTTAAAAAACTCAGCTCTTTTTAGCTTGGGTAAGTTATGTATCCCTCTCCAGGAATACCAACGCCTGCCTCATGCAGTGGTAATGGAAGACAGAGAAAAGCAATGCATGGGAAGCATCTAGTGTGGAGCCTGAAACTGGGCAAGCACTCAATTAATATTAGCTATGATCATTAATTAGCACTTAGTAAATGCAGAAGGAAGCTAAACCCACTGCCCCAGCTCTCTCCCTGTCCCAGAAATTCTCTTGATTCCCGTAGCCCCTGTCCTGGAAGAAGCGCCCTGGGAACCACCTCAGTGCTAGTGCCCCACGCCCTGTGGCCTCCCACTGAGAATGGAATTCCTAGCCCTGCTCCCTCCAGGGTGGAAGGAAGGCCCCCTCCCAGTTCCAGGCCTCCTCAGGGAGGGTATTCCAAGCAGCCCATTGGATTTCAGGATCCTCTGTAGTACTACTCACAGTTTAGGCATTTCTTGTTGGCTCTTGAGCTTAACTACGATTCATATCATTGTTTACCCCAAATTCCCCAGGGCCAGATCACTGGTTGGGAATGCCCACCACGGGTGTCCTCTGACTTATTGCTGCACGTTTAACCCAGAGAGTGCCACTGATGATGAAGAATGTGCTCATTAGCTCCCAGCCCACAAGACCAACAATAAACACTGGTCTTCTGGCCGGGCGCTATAGCTCATGCCTGTAATCCCAGCACTTTGGGAGGCCGAGGCAGGCAGATCACCTGAGGTCAGGAGTTTGAGACCAGGCTTGCCAAAATGGTAAAACCCCGTCTCTACTAAAAATACAAAAATTAGCCAGGTGCGGTGGCATGCACCTGTAATCCCAGCTGCTTGGGAAGCTGAGGCAGGATAATCACTTGAACCCAGGAGGCAGAGGTTGCAGTGAGCCGAGATCATATCACTGCACTCCAGCTTTTGGCAGTAAGAGTGAAACTCTGTCTCAAACAAACAAACAAAAACACTGGCCTTTGGATGGGCTTTTTGTGGGGGACATTATAACACCCTAGGCTCAGGAAATGCATCAGCTTCTCTTAACAAGTAGAACAGTCTTTCAGCTACTGTCTAACCCCTTTATGCTTCTATTTTCCTATCTATAAAGATGGGAGTGAGAATAGAGCCTTTCTCATAGTATTTTGGTGAGGATTAAATGAGCTAATTTATGTAAAATTCTTAAAACGGCGACTGGCACGTAAGAAGCATTGCGTAAGCGTTAGGATTGGCATTCCTGCTGTTGCTGGTAGAACACAGCGCATTGCTTCTCTAATTGAACTGTCCGGGGCCTGTGCGGTGGTCCTCCCTGCTCCAAGCAGCCTCCGATCATACTAGAGTCCAGAAGACAAACTGGAGAAACCAAGGGCAGCTTGGCAAGGGTACCAGCCACTTAAGAACTGGGTGCAATTCTGGAAGATTAAAAATGGCAGCAGAGAAAGACGGTGAAGGGCTTAGGCGGAGAGGTCATCAATGTCGTGTCCACACCTCCAATGCCTCAGGTGCCAAAAAGTGAGGTACTGGAGAATCACCTTGGGGCCACCGCCCCGAGCCCAGGGCAGCGGTCCAGCCTCTCAGCAGCTGTGGGGTCCTTTTCCTCCAGCACGTTCCTCCTTCCCGCAGCCACACCTGAGCCCTTCTCCAGTTGTGTAGTAGGACACAGTCACCTCCAATCTGACTGCCTTCTTTCCTTGTGGCCCAGGACAGGAGCATAAAAATAACAAACATGGAAGCGTTTCCAGAACCTTACAGATTTCTATAACCACAGGCCTGGTCTGGAGTTGCCAGCTTCTTCCACTATAACACCTGGAAAATCCATTGACTTCGCCACCTTCTGGAAGGTTTCTCCATCTCCTGCCAGTATCTCCTATGGACAGGTATAATCTTTCCCACCAGAGTGGCTGCTTCCCAGCCCTGAAGTTAGAAAAACCACCTGAAGCAAGGCGGGCTGCTGTGGCTCACACCTGTAATCCCAGCACTTTGAGAGGCCGAGGCGGGTGAATCACCTGAGGTCAGGAGTTCAAGACCAGCCTGACCAACATGGTGAAACTCTGCCTCTACTAAAAATACAAAATTAGGCAGGCGTGGTGACAGATGCCTGTAATCCCAGCTACTTTGGGAGGCTGAGGCAGGAGAATTGCTTGAACCCGGGAGGCGGAGGTTGCAGTGAGCCAAGATTGTGCTGTTGCACTCCAGATTGGGCAACAAGAGTGAAACTCCATCTCAAAAAAAAAAAGAAGAGGAGACAGACACACAGAGAGAAGGCCGTGTGAACGTGTGAAGATAGAGGCAGAGGTTGAGGTGAACGCCAAGAATTGCCAAGAGCCACCAGAGGCTAGAGGAGGCAGGAAGGAGTCTCCCCCACATTGCCCTGCAGATGCCTTGATTTCAAACTTCTAGCTTTTAGGACCGTGAGACCATTCACTTCTGTTGTTGTAAGATACCTGGTTTCTGGGACTTGGTTATGGCAGCTCTAGCAAACCAACACACATGCTAACACATGCTGACATGCGCTAACACATACCGACACACATGCCAACATGCCGACACATGCGCTAACACATGCCGACATGTGCACTAACACATGCCGACATACACGCTAACACATGCTGACACACGCTAACACATGCCGACACACGCTAACACATGCCGACATACGCGCTAACACATGCCAACACACACTAACACATGCCGACACACGCTAACACATGCCAACATACGTGCTAACACATGCCGGCACACACTAACACATGCCGACACATGCGCTAACACATGCCGACACATGCACTAACACATACCGACACACGCACTAACACATGCTGACACACATGCTAACAACACAAATCTGCAGCCTTCTTCGTGTCTGTGTAGCACTGAATGGCATTGTCATGCCATCATTCATTCAAACAATCCAATTGTGATGGGCCCCTGGCTTATTTCCAGTGGTCACGATTGTAAACAAAAGTGCAATGCACAGCCTTGTGTATCTATCTTGGCTCAACTGTCTTTTATATGCTTATAATTATTTCTATAAGTGGAATTATTTATATATTTTTTCCAGCTTTATTGATGCATAATTGGCATACGAAAAAACTGTACCTAATTACTATATACAATTTGGTGAGTTTGGCCATATAAACATCCTCATGTTACCACAGCTGAGGTAATAAACCTACCCATCACCTCCAAAAGTTTTCTTGTATACCTTTGTTGTTCCTGTACTTTTTGTTTGTTTGTTTGTTTTAGAGACTGGGTCTCATTATGTTGCCCAGCTTGGCCTCAACTCCTGGGCTCAAGCAATCCTCTTGCCTTGGCTTCCTGAGTAGCTGGGACTGCAGGTGCAAGCCACCATACCTGGCTCCATATACCTTTGAAAGGCTTTTGAAAACTTAGGCCAAATCACCTACTAAAGAGGCAAATGAGAAAAAAAAAAAGCAATAAAAAAATACAAATAATGATTTATCTGAAAAGTTTCTCAATTTACAGAGCTGACTTTCTAGCTATCTGTATGTTGCTATGCCAGTGGAAGCAATTGTTTAAGAAAAGAAAAGGTTTCGATATCACGTGAGTTCAGAGGCAGCATAGGATGAAACTGGGGAAAGCAGGCTCAGAGTCTAATTATTATTCATTACTAGAAATCACGCTGAGCAGTGGTGAAACTGGGTCAGCAGCAGCATGGTGGGGGAGTTTGGTGGAAAAAAGGGGTCAGGTATCTCCCAGCTGTGGCTCGCATAGGAGCCACGGGGGACGGTGAGCATTTGGACGCAGGAAGGTGGGTTAGATTCAGGAGAAAGTCTTTGATGCAGGCCTCACGTAAGGACCCCACCACTTAAGATGAAGTGCAGAGAACCCAAGAAGATGAACTGGGAGGCTGGAGCAGGTTTGTTCGTTTTGTTTTGTTTTGTTTTGGCCCAGGCTGAAGTACAGTGGCACAATCATAGCTCACTGCAGCCTCCACTTCCTGGGCTCAAGCGATCCTCCCACCTCAGCCTCTCTAGTAGCTGGGACTACAGGCATGCACCACCACACCTGGCTAATTTCTTATTTGTTGTAGAGACAAGGTCTCACTGTGTTGCCTAGGTTGGTCTGGAACTCCTGGCCTCATGGGATCCTCCTGCCTCGACCTCCTGAAGAGCTGGGATGACGCCATGCCCAGCCTGGTGCAGGTATTGAGTAGGAGGTCAAGGTTGCTCGGGGCAGCCTTGCCCTTCTGCGGTACTTTGCTTAGGACTGGCCCTGGCCCATGAGGAGGGAAGGGAATTCCCTTGTGCTTGCTGTTTTCTCCCCTTTTCACTGTTGAAAGATAATTTTAAAAAAAGAAAAAAAATCATGACTCGCTTACAGACACACCAATGAATGCTTATTAAAGATTTTCTTCCATAAATGAAGGAACCAGGCAGGTGTTCCATCTAGTTTAAAGATAATCTGAAGAGCAGATGTGTTTCTAGATCAGGAATATGGAAATGATTGTGCAAATTAAGGCAAAACTGGTTTTCCAAGGCGGCTGGGCAAGAAGTCAATTGAACCTCTTCTGAATAGGACAGAATTTGCATATCTATAAACAAGAATTATTTCTCATTGTTATCAGTTACTGTACTAGGTTGAATAGTGTCCACCAATAACTCATGTCCACCCAGAACCTGTGAATGTGACCTTATTTGGAAATAGGGTCTTTGCAGATGTAATAATGTTAAGTGAGGTCATACTGAAGAAGAGTAGACCATAAGTCTAACATGGCTGATACCTTTATAAGAAGAGGGCAACTCGGACACAGAGACCCAGACACACAGTGGAGAAGGCAAAGTGAAGATGGAGGCAGAAATCAGAATGATGCATCTACAAGCCAAGAAGCACCAAGCATTGACAGCAAGTGCCAGGAACTGGGAAGAGGGTGGGAAGGAACCTCTCCTAGAGCCTTTAGAGAGGGCTTGGCCTTGCTGAGACGTTGGTTGCAGTCTCAGTAAGCTCTGAACAGGAACCTTCAGTTCCAGTAACGTCTGGAACTGTGAAGTGATCAATTTCTGTTGTGCTAAGTTACCCAATTTGTGGTGCTGTGTTACAATAGCCCTAAGCAACTAACACAGCTATCTACAACTTTCTGAGTTATGAAATAGCTCAAGACAATGAAAGACTAAAACCAGATACCCTGGAGTTCTAGCTACTAAGAAAATGCACAGTTTTCCACGGAAGCAAATATATTTCCTGCATCATATTAGAGTTTCCTGCTCCTAGCAACCAAACTTGAAGATGGGCTGGTTTTTCTCTGTACAAGTCTATACAATATTGTCATTCTACAAGTGTGGGACCAAGTGTTTTTGCCAAAACCTTTCGTTTTTACAGAGTTTTGTGTGGAGAGGGTTGAAGATGTCATCAAAATTTTTGACAATATTTACTGTCATGTGTGGATTCATGCAAAAGAGTATGCTACATTTTCAAAAATGTTGTGTAATTATGCCAGAAATTCTTGATTTAAATAATATTTTAGTCAAAATATTTTAAGAAGAATCTTTGTATGTTTATACATTTGTTTTTCCAGCAAAGGAGCATTTTTCAGCGGCACGGAAGATTGGACAGAACAAGACCACACTCTTGGGAATGGACAAGGTGCTGTAGATTCTGTATGAATTAGCTTTTCCCATCCTCAAGATTAAAACGACACTAACAACAACAAAAGCCAACCTTTCATGGCAGTGGAACTTATGTGACAATTTGCATTCTGACAGCTGCCAAAGTTTTCTTTGGAGAGGAATCTGACAGAATGTTTCAGATTGCTGTTTAAGCCAGTCCCATTGTTCCATTGAACAATGATTAGCTGAATTAGCTTAGGACGTGAAACCAAGTTTTGCAAAAGATTGATATAACACCTCTCTTGTCCCTGTTACTTATGATAACAAAGGAAATTGAGTATGGTCATTCGTCTAGGCACAATGACTCGAGATTCTGTTGGAAAATAATTGTGGTTTCTGGGACCTTGGAGATCATCATAAAACCTTTATATATATATATATATATATATATAGAGAGAGAGAGAGAGAGAGAGAGAGAGAGAGAGAGAGAGAGAGAGAGAGAGAGAGAGAGAGAGAGAGAGAGAGAGAGAGAGAGAGTCTCTCTGTCACCCAGGCTGGAACGCAGTGGCTTGATCTCAGATCCCTGCAACCTTCACCTCCTGGTTCAAGCAATTCTCATGCCTCAGTCTCCCAAGTAGCTGGGACTACAGGCACACGCCACCGATCCTGGCTAGTTTTTTTTTTTTTTTTTTTTTGTATTTTAGTAGACACGGGGTTTCACTGTGTTGCCCAGACTGATCTCAAACCCCTGAGCTCAGATAATCCACCTGCGTCAGCCTCCCCAAATGCTAGGATTACAGGCGTGAGCCACCACACCCAGTCTCTTATGATATTTTTAACACTGCATGAAATTTCTTCTAAGCAAGTTTGCTAAATAACAACAACAAAAAAATTCTTAATGGGGTTTTGCCATGCTAGTGCTCCAGATGAACTGGGGTTTGCTGATACTGAGTGAAAATCAAAGGAAAAACACTCATTTCTGGTGTGTGCTCTGTCATGCACCATCGGTGGTACCTTTCAAAACTCTGTCCAGAAATTGATAAGAAAACTTCAACTAAACATGATCAATGAAATGAAAAGCTGTGTGTCAACCCCCAGATGTTTTGCTTTGCTCTGGGTGAAGATCTGAATGCCAATCAGAAAGTGCTGCTCCACTGGGCACTGGAGTGTGTTGGTTGTCAAAGGAAAATAAGCATTTTTACCTGCTGGTTGAGACTGGTATCCTATGTTTGGAATACTAGAGAAAAGAAACTCCTTAAAAGATCTTCCAGCAAAGCTTATCATATTAGACAACTATGTTCGAAAGTTTGAATATGAACTTTCCCTTATTAAAACATTTAGAGCTCAAATCAAGTCACAGATGTCAGGAATCATTACTAAAATTGTCTGTTTATTTGTTTCAACATAAAACTTTCAAACACAATGTTCTTAAAATAATTTCACAGAAAAATAAACTTTTACCTAGTGCATGCTTAGGCTGAATTGGGGGACTATTTTCTAGATACCATGGCTGAAAAATCCTATTTCAGAGCTTATCAAGAAATCCTCTTTCCTCCTAATATTCTATCTGTACCAGGAAACACCACCAAGAATTTCTTTTTTTTTTTTTTTTCTTTTTTTTTTTTTGAGACCAAGTCTCATTCTGTCGCCCAGGCTAGAGTGCAGTGGCGCAGTCTCGGCTCACTGCAAGCTCCACCTCCCGGGTTCAAGTGATTCTCCTGACTCAGCCTCCCAGGTAGCTGGGATTACAGGCGTGCATCACCATGCCTGGCTAATTTTTGTATTTTTAGTAGAGACAAGGTTTCACCATGTTGGCCAGGCTGGTCTTGAACCCCTGACCTCAGGTAATCCACCCGCCTTGGCCTCCCAAAGTGCTAAGATTACAGGCATGAGCCACTGTACCCAGCTTGGCTTTGACATTTACAAGTCTATAAAGGGAATGGGTCTCTAGATAAAACTGTCTCTACAAAAGGAATAGAAAAAGGACAGACGGGCTTCCTAGATTACATAACTGAGTCATTGCATCAACCTGCCCGGAAATCTGCCCACCTCTGGACTTCTATAATGGGAAGCAATGAATCTCTTTTGTCATCTAAGACAGTTTAAGTTGGTTTGTAATTACTTGCCACATAAAGAATCTTTGCTAAATCTGAATTTGGTGCCAGGAGGTAAGTGTTGCAAATCATAAACACTAACAAGCTAAATTGCCCAGAGAACAGTGAGGATACCTCTAGCCCAGTTTTGAAATGAGGAATTCTTATTACATGTTTGCAAAATGGTTAATTAAATTGTCTTCAATTATATCTTAGGAAATAGGTCATTTATCTATTATGATAGTTTTAGGGGATGTGTTAGGAAATGTTCTAGAATGTGTTGGCTAATTCTTGTGATCTTCTGTAAGGTTTTAGAAGAAAAAATAAACAGCTTGGGTCAAAGGTAGCCTAAGTAGAATGGGAGCTGATAATCCCTGTTAATCACAAAAATGTCTTAACTGATACAAGCACTTTGGAGAATTGCTAGGTAAAATATCCCTCCTTAAAACAAGAGAGAAAGCATTCTTATCATTTTTCTATTTTTACCCATCTATATTTGATTTTTCCTTCCTATGGACTTTGAAAACAAAAGTGCGTTAGGCTAGATGTTGAAAGGGTCATGATGAGCTCCGTTCTCCCTCTTCTTCAGAAGATGCCAAATGCAAGACTCCAAGCTTACTCATATATAAACTGACAAATTTTTTAAATGTATCTTTAAAGATGGCTGAGTGCGGTGGCTTCACGCCTGTAAATTCCAGCACTTTGGGAGGCTGAGGTAGGAGAATCGCTTGAGCCCAGGGGTTTGAGACCAGTCTAGACAACCCAGGGAAATGCCCTCTCTACAAAAAACAAAAATAAATAAAACATTAGCCGATTATGGTGGGGCACACCTGTAGTCCCAGCTACTTGGGAGGCTGTGGCCATGATCGTGCCACTGCTCTCCAGCCTGGGCAACAGAGCAAGACCCTGTCTCAAAAAATAAGTAAGTAAGTAAATAAATAAAATAAAAAATTTGAAAGATAAAAATAATATTTTCTTCTATTCCTCTCATTGTATTGGTTTAGTTTTGGTCACGATGTTGTTTTGAAATTTCAAGTAACGTTAAAAGAAAGCATATGCTTTGTATATTTTCTCAAAATGGAGATAGATTTGAAGTTTGAGAATATTCTGCCAGAGAATCTGGAAGCAGAGAAATGAAAGCTGCTTCAATACATTGTCAAAGGGAGTCCAACCAAAAATGATTGAAAGATCATAGAACAGTAATGTTTGACAGAGGAAATGAAGAGGAATTTGATTTACAAAAAAAAATTACTTTAACTTTTATAGAACTTGTCTATTTTGAAAGGCATGAGTAATTGAACTGATTTCCACTTATATCCGCCTTCCTGCCAAAGTTCTCAAAGCTTGTTTTTTCTAATGATGATAATGCATGTTCCTTGCCTCTCAGCAGCTCCAGGGAGCTCAAAGCATTTTGCAGATATTATCTCATTAGTCCTGACTCCATCCCCAGGTACTTTGTAGACATTATCCTGTGTTTTAAAAATGATTGCAGCTCAAAATGGAAAATGACACCAAATCTCCTGCAGCTCTCTCTTTTTTAAACACTGTATGTAAATAACTAAACGCAAGTATTAGTCTAGATTCTTGGTTGCAGACAACAGAGCTCTCACTGCAGCTAGTTTAAGCAAGAAAGAGATTAAAAAGATGCTGAATAGCTCACCAAATTTCCTGGAGAGAGGGAGAGTCTGGTTCACAGGCTGTCCATCCCAAAGCTCATTGCTGCAGGGTTAAAAAAAAAGATGCTCTTCAAAAAAAATAGTTTTAGATTTACAGATATATTGAGCATATAGTTCAGAGTTCCCATATGCCATGCCCCTATCATTAATATCTAACATTAGTATAGTAATTTTGTTATAATTAACGAACCAATACTGATGTATTATTAGGAACTGAAGTCCCTAGATTATTCGGATTTCCTTCATTTTTACCTAATACCATTTTCTGTTCCAGGATCCCATCCAGGATCTCACATGACATCTAGTCATCATGTGTCTTTAGACCCCTGTTGGCTGTGACAGTTTCTGACTCGGGGTTTTGGATGATCTTGGTGGTTTTCAGGAGGACTGATCAGGGGTATTGTAGGATGCTCCTCTGTCAGAATTTGCCTGATTTTTTTTCTCACGGTGAGATGAAGGCTGTGAGTGTTAGGGGGGAAGACCACAGAGGCAAAGCTCCACGTGTATTGCATCACAGCAAGGGCACACCTCATCAACCCGACTAACGCTTGACCTTGACCATGTGACAGGCGGTGATGGTCAGGTCTTCTCGTGGCAGTGTTGCTCTTTGCCCTCCCCGTTCCTATGCTGTGCTCTTTGGAGGAAAGTCACTATGCATCGCAGGGGTTCACTTCGTCTACTTCCAGAGTCTCCGGTTGGAGGAATGTAAAAGATAATTGCCTTAATCCTTAGCAGGGCCTTCAGGGTCCTCCTGGCATCCCTCCAACCTGCTGGCTTCTTGGCTAAATTCTTTCTGTGCTTCTCCTGACGGAAGGTTGGCATCGTGTCTCCATCATTCATGCGTCCTCCAGGGGACCCCACATGGTACCCTGCACACAGTACCCTTAACAAAGCTCTAAAAACTAACAAAGCTCTAAAAACTTTGAATAGAACTGGATTTCATCAATAGTTAATACAAATCTTTCATAGGCTGCTGGTAGGTGAGTGAGGGTGAGGGCCACCGGGGCAGAGAGGGACGTAGCTGGTTGAACACTCCAACCAGAGCAGTGGACAGGCCCTAGGGTTCTCATCTGGACCCTGTACCATCTGCATTTTAAAAACCTACTTGGGGCCAGGTGTGGTGGCTCACATCTGTAATTCTAGCACTTTGGGAGGCAGAGGTGGCAGGATCATTTGAGGCCAGGCCTTTCAGACTAGCCTGGGCAACATAGCAAGACCCCATCTTTATTATTTAAAGAAGAAAAAAAGAAAAAGAAAATAAAAACTTACTTGGCAGAAGACTGACTAACTTAACTGAGAGTTTTTCTTTCCTTTTTTTTTTTTTTTTTTTTTGAGATGGACTGTTGCTCTGTCGCCCAAGGTGGAGTGCAGTGGCATAATCTCAGCTCACTGCAACCTCTGCCTCCTGAGTTCAAGCGATTTGCCTGCCTCAGCCTCTTGAGTAGCTGGGATTATAGGCGCATACCACCATGCCTGGCTAATTTTTTTTTTTTTTTTTTTGTATTTTTTTAGTAGAGATGGGGTTTCACCATGTTGGTCAGGCTGGTCTTGAACTCCTGATCTCAAGTGATCCACCTGCCTCAGCCTCCCAAAGTGCTGAGATCATAGATGTGAGCCACTATGCCTGGCCTGGATTTTTCCTTTCCCCGCCCCCCCGCCCAAGGGACAGAGACTCTCCTAAGACTCGAAAGTTAGAGGGTGGAGTTTCCTGTCATAGGAGTAATAAATTAGGAGGTGACAGAACTTCCTAATGCCCAAGACCCTGACATGTGGTTCGGGCAGGCCTTGGCAACCCTGAACTGGGTATCCCGTGGGTGCAAAGCATCGTGGAATGAACTAGAGGAGGTCTGTGCCACAGGTCAGGTGTCCCGTGTCTGCTGGTATGGACTGAATATTTGTTTCCCCGCCAATTCTTGTGTTGAAGCCCTAACCCCCAGTATGACGGTATTAGGAGATGGGGCTTTGGGGAGGTGATTAGCTTTAAATGAGGCCATGACAAAACGAGTGCCCTCGTAAGAAGAGACTCCAGAGCGCGCTCTCTCTCTTTCTCCATCATATGAGGACAGGGCAAGAGGGCAGTCACCTACAAGGCAGGAAGACATCCCTCATCAGGAACAGAATCAGCCAGAACCTCAATCCTGGACTTCTAGAAATAAATTCCTGTTGTGTAAGCCACCAGTCTGTGGTATTTTGCCATAGCAGCCCAGCTGACCAAGACAGCCGTTTTCTCTCTGGTCCTCCGCCGCGCTGGCTTAGCGCTTTCTCTAGCTCACTGAATCTTCCCACTCACGCAACTCTGACGAGCCTTGGATCTCTCACGGCTCCCGTTTGACCTGCTGACCATGTTGCAGCTTTAACGTTTGCTCCAACCCAATCAGTTATCAAAACCAGGAAGACGACCAGCCCAGTCCTTCCCTTCCTGTTCCACCCTCTGCGTGTCGGTGTGTTTCTCAGGCAGCCACATGAGTTTCTCTGGGGTTGGGAGCCCATCCACTCTTGACCAACTCAGCTGAAGCCAAGCAGGGGCCAGCAGGGCCTGGGAGTGGGGCACGCTCTTTGAGGTAGGGCTGTGGGCATTTCCAGCAGCCAGGTCTCCAGGTCAACCCAAAGACATGGGACTAGGCTTGCCTGATTTGCCGCTGAAACGCGCCCAGCAAGGTTTCCAAATCACCTGGGGAAGTGGGGCTGGGGGACTCAGCCGGCACAGTGGACCATGATCCAGCCTCACCTGCAAATGCCTCAACTCCAGCCGCATCTCCACTAGATTTTCCCTGCGGAAAGGGTAAACACAGTTGGACCTGTTTCACAAGAATACATACTATAAAACCAGCCTAAGCTAATTGCTGGATGTATCCTACTCCAGTCTGGATGTTATCAGTCTAACTTTCAAATGACTTGTTTTACATGTTTGGATGTGTTACAGGGGAAGGGGAGAACGGAGTAATCCTACAGCAAATGTTTACAGTGACTCCTTGGAGGTAGCACAACATAAGAAATCATGAGGAAGAACATTAATTAGCCTGCCATGCCATGGAGGTGTGGGTTGGGTTGCTCCCTGCATCTGCGCTTCTGCCGCAGCGATCAGTCATCCCTTTCCCTGCCAGAGCCCCACGCATGTGGGAGGCGTGGGGAGGTTCTATTTGTTCCTTTTCCACCTTGCACAGCATGTTCTTCTAGCAAGGAATTTATTCCCAGCTTAGAATCAGCATTTCATAGCGGGCGTGGCATGGAGTCGGCACCCACCGCCCACTCTCGCTCCATGCTGCTCCCCCTAGGTGGCTGCCTGTAGACAGCACACCAAGCCAAGGATCAAAGGCTGCCGAGAGGACATCAAGCCTAGGCTCGGAGGCTGCAGAGAGGACGCCAAGCCCAGCCTCAGAGGCTGCAGAGAGGATGCCAAGCCCAGGCTCAGAGGCTGCAGAGAGGATGCCAAGCCCAGCCTCAGAAGCCCAGAAAAGTGTCAGGAAGAAGACTGGTTCTTCCAGGTGGAGGTGGGGACAGCCAGAGATCCTGACCCCTGACCAAGGCACCAGGAGCCCCCAGAACACTCACAATCCATTCAGAAGTGTGGGTTCCTGCCCACTGTGTGTTCACACACCCATACTGACACACACACTCTCACACCCACACACCCTCACAGTCACTCACACACACGCTCAGCCTCGCTCATGCATGCACACACTCTGACACACTCACATCCAGTCTCTCTCACACTGTCTCCTACATGCACAACGCAACAGGGCACCGAGAGGGTCCCCAAGAGGGTCCCCAAGAGCCTCCCTCCAGGGCTTTCCTGTGCAGGACTGCAGGTGACCACCAAGTCCAGTTCGCTCCTACATCCTTATGGCCGCCTGGACTTCTAGGGTCTGGGCTTTTGCCCCGAAACTCTTCCACCTCCTGGAAGCATCACTCAGGTCACTGGATGACGGAGAGTAATGGGAAAGGCCAGGACTTGGGGATGGATGTGGTCCACACTCCAGCTCTCCTGAGTCACAGCACCCCACCTCACCATGAGTTTCCGGCCCACGTCTGGGTTTGTGCGGTGGGCAGAGAGACAAAGGGGGTGCCCAGGATGTGGGCATCCTCACCGTGAGGCAGCATCGTGGAGCTGGAGAAGGGGTGACTTCCTCCCCACAGACTGCGGCAGCCCTCTCTCTGCCCACTGGCTTCGGGGCCTCTGGCACTGCACGGGCTCCCCCGGGACAGTCTGGGCTGTGCCGTCTTTAAAGGGATGGACCTGGATTCCCTCTGTAACCAGCTTCTCTCCCCAGAGCCTTTGAGGGTGGCAGGAATGGTGGCCTGGGGTGCCTTGTGGGGCATGGAAGAGGCAAGGAGGGACTTTCATTAGCCTGAACAGAGAACTTCCCTGCCGGGACAGTTGTCTAAGAGCCGCAGCAAATGACGAATGCCAGTGTCCTTCTGTGGGTGCCCCTTGGGGAGCCGTCCGCACAGGGGGGCCCAGAGCAATGCCTGGCTCCGAGGGCCTCACCAGGATTTAATGAGTTAATGTGAGAAAGGCTTATCAGGACCTGTCACAGAGTGAGTGTGGGTTTACATAAGCATTTGCTTTAAAAGGAAAGGAGAGAAGCCACAGCAGAGGGGGACATGCAGGCTTTGGGGTTCCAGTGGAGCATAACACTCGAACTCTTCAGTGAGCAGCAGCGGGAGAGAGACCACAGCCCCTCCAGACATGCCAGTGTCATGGATGTGGCTGACGGGCTCTTCTGGAAGGCAGGGGAGCCTGCTCGGTGACAAGAACAGTTGTCAGGTTGAAGAGGAGAAGCCATGAGATGCTTCACGAATTTTGCTGAGTGCAATCTTTTCTAAATTTGGAAATGGACTTCCTCTGTGGGTTCTGTTTTTTTATTTTAACAATATCAGTCCCTGGGAGGTTCTATGAAACACATTTCAGGAAGTTGAAATGAATGCAAAATTATTTAAGATCGTCACCTAGGTATGACAGATCGTCAAACATGGCAATTCTCCCAGTTGAAAACGAGATAAGCTAAGAAGTATATTTTCAAATGTTATGGCTGGGTTTGCTTCCATTAAAGTCTGGAAGGTAAAATTATAATAAAGTCTGGTTTGAGAACAAATAACATATTTAAACCTAAAAAAAAAAAACAAAAATAACAACAACAGAAAAAAAAACAAAACATGAGAGAAGAGACAGGGTCACTGAAAAGGCCACACCCTCCAGCTCCAGGGACCCAGTACCGCCATGACAGGGGCCAATTTCCGTGGTCTTGTGTCTGTCAAAGAGGCCAGGCCGAAGGATGTTACAGAGAACAGACCTGTGGCTGTCAGGGACTGGGCCAGAGGCAGGGGACCGTGCAAAAGAACATCATTTGGAAGGGATTTTGGGAGGTGATGGATCTGTTCTCTATCTTGAATATAACAATGATCACATGATTGTATGTATTAGTCAAAAATCGTAGACCAGTATATCATGTAAATTACACAATATTATACACTATATTATACTACATAGATTATACTATCTCATTTTATAAAATAAATAATACTATGTATATACACCAGTAAATTATACTATATAATTCTGTTCCAAATTATACCATAGAATTATATAATACTATCAATTATATTATGCTACCTAAAGAAATATAAATAAAAATTGTATTTCAATAAACTGACTTTAAAAGAAGACATTAGGCTGGGTGCGGTGGCTCATGCCTGTAATCCGGGCACTTTCGGAGACCAAGGCAGACGTATCACTTGAGGTCAGGAGTTTGAAACCAGCCTGGCCAACATGGTGAAATTCTGTCTCTACTAAAATACTAAAAGCACAAAAAATTAGGCCAGGTATGGTGGCAGGAGCCTGTAATCCCAGCTACTTGGGAGGCTGAGGCAGGAAAATGGCTTGAACCCAGGAGGCGGAGGTTGCTGTGAGCCAAGAGAGCACCACTGCTCTCCAGCCTGGCAACAGAGCAAGAATCCATCTCAATTAAAAAAAAAAAAAGACATTAGGGATGGGTGAGGTCACTCGTGCCTGTAATTCCAGCACTTTGGAAAGCCAAGTAGAAGGATCACTTGAGCCCAGGAGTTTGAGACTAGCCTGGGCAACATAGGGAGGAGACCTTGTGTCTACAAAAAATAAAAAATTAGCCGGGTGTGGTGGCGCATGCCTGTAGTCCCAGCTAGTCGGGAGGCTGAAGTGGGAGAATCGCTTGAGCCCGAGAGGTCAAGGCTGCAGTGAGTTATGATTGCACCACTGCACTCCAGCCTGGGTGACAGAGCAAGACCCTGTCTCAAAAAAAAAAGAAAAAAAAAAAAAAAAGACATTTGGAGGGTGGGTTGTCACAGGCGGCACCTTTTCTGAGAGCCAAACATCTTGCCCTGCTTCCCACTACCCTTCCACCCCACTCACGAGGGCTGGATTAGGGCTGGATTTGCCGCTAGAAAGCCTGACACCCTTTGCTTCCTGAGAAGGGACGTCAAGGGACAAGGATGCCCCATAAACATCTCCCTGTGCCATGTCCAGGCTGGGCCATCCCTGATTTTGTCACCTCCTGCCCTCCCACGCAGGTCTGTGTCCTGAGAGGCCAGGAGCAGCCTCAAGTCTCCAGAGGACAAGGGGCAGGGCCCTAAGCTGACGCTCCCACCACACCAGGGTCCCCCTGCCCGGGTTCCCTGTACCTAATTATGTGGGGACACATAGTAATATGAATGGCAGGAGCTGCGGGCCACCCTGTGACTCCGCTGTCACCATTCTGCCTTGGGTGCCTCCTGCCCCGAGGGCTTTGCATCCTTCCTTTTCACAGCTACACAGCAGATGTTATGTCCCCAAACAAACATCCTGGAATTCCTCTCCGAGAACACGAAGGCCTCGTCACAGGGAACGAGCTGTTGAGGGAGGAACGTTTGGCTTATGAATGAAATGGCTTGTGATGGGCAGAAAAAATACTTCGAGTGAATTTCAAACAAAAACAAAAACCACTTTGTGTATTTTCCGCCAGCAGAGAGGAAGTGGAATGGGTTCACTCAAGGCTTCCGGATTCTACGTAACCTGCTCACTACGGAGCTGAGACAACCAGATACTTTCTCTTATGGGTGTGTGTGGGCACGTGCGTGCACATATGTGCCTGTGTGTGCACGTGTGGGTCCACACAGCTGCTTTCCAAAGTCACTGAGCTTACTCCCTGGCTCCCTGATGAGAAAGATGGGAAAATGAGTAAAATGACATTTCGCAGCCATCTTCAACATTCTGGCTTTTTCAGCACCGAGTGCCCCCTCTGTAGCACAAGAAAGCTGTGCTGCTCTTCCCACCCAGGCCTTGCTAACCCTGGCTTCAAGAGGCGCAGATGTCTGTGTGTGTGGCCCTGGCAGGTATTATGGTGACTTCCACAGCATCCTTGGAAGGCCCCCACCCAAAATGGTTTCCCCCAGGGCTCACTGATTCCAATAAGAGAGACTCATTCCCTGGGGTTCTTCTCCTAGAAAGCTTTTCTTCCACCCCCCGCCCCCCTGCCCGGCCCCCAACACCCTTCTCTTTCTTTTTTTTTTTTTTTCCTTGACAGAGTCTCACTCTTGCTAGACTGGAGTGCAGTGGCATGATCTCAGCTCACTGCAACCTCGCCTCCCAGGTTCAAGCAATTCTCCTGCCTCAGCCTCCCGAGTAGCTGGGACTACAGGCACTCGCCACCACGCCCAGCTAATTTTTGTATTTTTTGTAGAGACGGGTTTCACCATGTTGGCCAGGAGGGTCTCATCTCTTGACCTCGTGATCCGCCCGCCGGCCCTCGCAAAGTGCTGGGATTACAGGGGTGAGCCACCGCGCCGGGCCTTTTTCTTTTCTTTTTAAACGGGATCTCGCTGTGTCACCTAGGCCGGAGTGAAGTGGGGCCATCTTAGCTCACTGCAGCCTCGAGCTCCTGGCCTCAAATGATCCTCCCTCCTCGGCCTCCCAAAGCACTGGGACCACAGGCACCACAACCTCATGGGCTACCATGCTTTTCTGAAATGCACAGGCTGTTGGCAGGGCTGTGGTGGGCACACGGCCTGTGGGGCCACTCACCCACCTCCACGCCCCCTCCACCTCGGCCCCGGCGCAAGAGGCCCTAGGACCCTCCCACCGTTCCCACCCAGAACTGTGGGAGGGTCCTCTCCTCCCAGCTCTTCCTCCAGGACAGGACACTCCTCTCCCTGCTGCAGGCCTCTCTCCTCCCGGAGGGTCCGAGGAGGCAGGTGGAGAGGGGAAGAGACGGATCCTGGCGGGGAAAGGGCAAGGCAGAGACAGATCCCCCGGACCTCACCATTTTGTGTGTAGGATGAGTTTCTAAAATGGCTTAGAAATTTAAAAACCAAACAGAGCCCAAAGCCTCCCTGCTTTTTATAGAACATCAGTCCCTGCTTCCAAATTAGCAACCCTTAATCTCCTGCCGCTCTAGTTCTGCGGGGCCCTAAGCTGCTGGGTGAGGACTCAGCCCTGCATTAGCCAGCTGGGTGGAGACTCCAGCAGAGGAGGGGAGGGGACCCGGGAGGGACGTGGGGGCGGGGAGGGGACTAAGGGCGGCAGTTCGGGGGAGAGGACCCAGGGTGCTCGGGGTGGCGTTGAGTGGAGGTGGCTTCGAGTGGAGGTGGCTTCAAGGAGGACCCCAGGACAGGGAGGGCAGGAAGGGACCGAAGGTAAAGAGTTGGGGGCCTGTGGGGGGGGACCCTAGGGGGCTTCCTGGCCTGGGCCCAGTGTGTTCATATCCTGGGGCCCCCATAACCAAACAGTACAAATTGGGTAGCTTAAAAACAGAAATGTGTTTTTCTCACCGTTCTGGGGGCCAGAAATCCAAACTCCAGGTGTCAGCAACACTAGTTCCTTCTGGAGGCTCTGAGGGAGGGCCTCTTCCAGCCTCTCTGCCCACTGCTGGTGGCCAGGCCAGCCTTGGCGCTCCTGGCTGTGGCCGCACAGCTCCTGTCTCTGCCGCCACTGCCACAGGGCCTTCTCCCCTGTCAAAGTGCCCCTTCTCATAAGGACGCCAGTCATAAGGATGAGGATCCCCCTGCTCCAGAATGGTCTCATTTTAACTAACCCCATCTGCAAAGACCCTATTTCCAAATAAGGCCACATTCTGAGATATGAATGGACATGAGTTTTGGGGGGACATTATTCAACCCAGCACATCCAGGGTCAGGACCACCCACAGGCCCAGACAGAAAGCCCGGCTGATTCCCTCTCACTGTATCCAAGAGGCAGGTTGTGCCAAGAAAAAGCCTCCCCTTTAGATTGGAAGGAGTGAAGGTGTCATGAAAGCTGAGCCACCTAATGGGTGGTGATGGGGACAGGCCCTTCAGCAGCCTCTCTCCACCCCAGGCAGTCCTCCCTGACTCTCTGTGATGACCAGGCCTTTCCCCAAGCCCCTGGGGGCTTCATTCCCTTGGCCCTATCCCAAGAGTTAGAGCGCCCACCTTCAGAACTCCTCCCTCCTTTAAATGACATTAAATGATTATATCACATGTGCTCCTTGTGCAAAACTAGGACAAATTGCCAACTTACACATACGGTCTATGATCCCACCACTCTCAGCATTTTAGTGAACCTCTTTTTAGCCATATATGTATTTTTTGAGACAGAGTCTCACTCTGCTGCCCAGGCTGGAGTGCAGTGGCAAGATCACAGCTCACTGCAACCTCCACTTCCTGGGTTCAATCAATTCTCCTGCCTCAACCTCCTGAGTAGCTGGGATTACAGGCGTGGGCCACCACATCCAGCTAATTTTTGTATTTTTAGTAGAGATGAGGTTTCACCATGTTGGCCAGATTGGTCTCAAACTCCCGACCTCTGGTGATTCACCTGCCTCAGTCTCCCAAAGTGCTGGGATTACGGGCATGAGCCACCACACCCAACCAGCCATATACATATTTTAAGTTATCCTTTGGACCTCAGATGGACAGAATTGTAATCACCACCCTCAGTCCACTACATACCATGGTTTGCACACACATTGCTCTTTTTATTTTACTTATTTTTCTGGTAATGTGTGTCGAAATAGGATGCAGCGGATGCGATAGCTCTGATTTACCTTTTGTGTTATGCATTGCTCAAAGCATGTCTTTATTTAATCCCCAAAGCCCATAGCTGTGCTGTGCTGGAGTCAGCCCTGGCTGGCTTGTGAGGGTGACTTAAGTTTTCAGAAATCTGTGAATAGGTTGTTAAGTCACTGGGAGCGTGATATTGGCCATTATGGGAGTATTTGCCACAGAAGTCACCAGACGCAACAAATCAGGGCTTTTTCATCAAGAGCCCCTTAAATGCCACCCTTCGGCCTGTGGGGTTGGTACTCTTGTCGTTCCCACTTAACCAATGAAGAAACCAGGATAGGGAGGTTGGTAACACCCTAGGACGCACACCCAGCCAGTGGCAAGTCCAAATTCGAACCCAGGAAGTTTGTACAGCACCTGAGTCTAATGACACTGTCACCGCCATTTTGAACTCTGATATTTTCCATCCATCACAAGCAGCTTCCCAGGCACTAAAAATTCCTCAAATTTCACTTTTGATGGTTGCATAATTTTCTGTTATGTGGACCTACAGTGTCTTGTTAAATTAGCCCCAATTGTAAAACAGTAGAGTTCTATGCAGTGTTTTCTCCTTGCAAAAATGTTTCAACCCACCTTTCCCCTCTTCATTGGTGTTGGTCCTATGGATCCAGTCCCAGGGGCTTCCCTGGTGAGTGGGGCATCAAGCTAAGCCTCCTGGCAGCCATCCCTCAGGATCAGGCTGTGGGGGGCTCAGGACACACTCAGCTCCTCCTGAGGGTGAGGTGCCCCCTCGCAGACCCAAACCTTCCCCAGGTACAGCAAGACCCCGCCCTGTCTATGTGTAGCCAAGAGACTCTGCGGTGAGTTTCTCTTTCTCCAGCGTCTACTTCCAGAGTGATGAGGGGCCAAAGCCCCTGACAGACTTCTTGTGAGAGCTCACTCACACACACACTCACACTCCTACACAACCACACATGCATATGCACACAAATACACACGCACATGCAGACAGATTCACACCCATCACTCTCATACACACACACATTCACACATCTATATCCACGCATGCATGCATACACACACACACACACACACACACATACACACACACACGGACATACACATACAAATGCTCCTAAAATCACCTAGCACTCAACACGGAGACAGTCTTAAGGACACACCAAGTTATGAGGTACATTCTGTCCCCAAGAATGAGGGCTCTTGGAAGGCAGGGAAGGTGTGATCAGTTTTCTAAAAGTTCAGCAAGTTGCCTGACGTGTATCAAGGGCTCCATTCCATAAAAGGAAAAACGTGGACAGACGTGAGCAAACACGTCTCCACCTTGGAAAACTGCAACCTCTTAGTTGTCAAGCTCAGCTTCCTTGTGGGGTGCATTGGTTGGCTCTGGGTGCTGCAACCCAGCACTGTGCACTGGGGGCTCCCACCACAGGAATGCATCATCTCACAGTTCTGCAAACTGGAAGTCCAAGATCAAGGTGTGGACAGGGTTGCTTCCTTCTGAGGCTGTGTGGCAGAACTTGTTCCAGGCCTCTCTCCTCATTGCTGGGCTTTGCTGGAGATCTTTGGCATCCTTGGCTTGTACACACATCATCCCAATCTCTGCCTCTGCCTTCACATGGCATTCTTCCTGCATGTGTGTTTGTCACATGCAGGGAAAAAGCAATTGCAACAAAAGCAAAATTTGACAAATAGAATCTAATTAAACTAAAGAGCTTCTGCGCAGCAACAGAAACTATCATCCGAGTGAACAGACAACCTACAGAATGGGAGAAAAGTTTTGCAATCTATCCGTCTGACAAAAGTCTAATATCCAGAATCTACAAGGAACTTAAACAAATTTACAAGAAAAAAAAACCCATTAAAAAGTAGGTGAAGGAGATGAACAGACCCTTCTCAAAAGAAGACATACATGTGGCCAACAAACATATGAAAAAAGCTCACCGGGCACGGTGGCTCACGCCTGTAATCCCAGCACTTTGGGAGGCCGAGGCGGGCGGATCACCTCACCTGAGGTCAGGAGTTTGAGACCAGCCTGACCAACATGCCGAAATCCCGTCTCTATTAAAAATACAAAAAATTAGCTGGGCGTGGTGGTGCATGCCTGTAAACCCAGCTATTTGGGAGGCTGAGGCAGGAGAATTGCTTGAACCCAGGAGGCAGAGGTTGTGGTGAGCTGAGATCGTGCCATTGCACCCCAGCCTTGGCGACAAGAGCGAGACTCAGTCTCAAAAAAAAAAAAAAAGTCAAGAAACAACAGAGGCTGGCGAGGCTGTGGAGAAATAGGAATGCATTTACACTGTTGGTGGGAATATAAATTAGTTCAACCATTTTGGAAGACAGTGTGGTGATTCCTCAAAGACCTAGAATCAGAAATGCCATTTGACCCAGAAATCTCATAGCTGGGTATGTACCCAAAGGAATAGAAATCATTCTACTATAAAGATACATGCACACATATGTTCATTGCAGCACTATTCACAATAGCAAAGACATGGAATCAACCCAAATGCCCATCAATGATAGACTGGATAAAGAAAATGTGGTACACATACACCATGGACTATTATGCAGCCATAGAGAGGAGTGAGATAATGTCCTCTGCAGGGACATAGATGGAGCTGGAAGCCACTATCCTCAGCAAACTAAGGCAGAAACAGAAAACCACACACTGCATGTTCTCACTTATAAGTAGGAGCTGAACAATGAGAACACACGGACACAGGGAGGGACACAACACACACTGGGGCCTGTTTGGTGGGGGCAGGGGGAGGGCAAGCATCAGGATAAATAGCTAATGCATGCTGAGCTTAATACCTAGGTGATGTTTGATCTGTGCAGCAAACCACCATGGCACACATTTACATATGTAACAAACCTGCACATCCTGCACATGCATCCCAGAACTTAAAATAGAATTGAATTAAATTAAATTAAATTAAAAATTTTAAAAACCCAGTCATATTGGATTATGGGATCCACCTTATTCCAGCATGATTTCATCTTAACAAATTACATCTGCAACAATCTTATTTCCAAATAAAGTCACATACTGAAGTACTGGGGCTTAGGACTTCAGCAGATGAATTTTGGGGGGACACATTTCAGCCCATAGGGGGCAATCCAGTCCCCTCTCCCGCTCCTGCTACTTCCTCAGGGGCGCCATGTGAGACGATGGCGCGAGAAGAGGCAGGTTTGGACTTGCCCAGCCCTGTCATTCTCCAGCCCTGACACAGACACCGACATGTATTCATTCACTTGGCCGCAGTACAGCATTCTGGATTTTTTTTTTTTTTTTTGGTAGAAATAAAGCTAATTAAAAAGTTGTTCAGGTCACAAGATATTTATTTACAATACCTGAAACTTCGACCTCACACTCTCTTTCCACACATGTGACATGAGAAAGGCTATCATGTAACTGTCCTCAGGGTTACTAAACCATAATTCTGCTATATCCTCTTAAGAAGAGAAAGGAATGAAACAGATGGGCCCTTCGTCTGTTTCTTATTAACACAGCATTAGTTTCGTCATGACAAAAATTTCATAGCTATTAATGTCTCTTCCAACAGTTCCTAACTCACATTCTCTCTAAATAGTGCAGAGAGCAACACAGCAGTTTCCTTCAGTTAGTGCGCGGACGGAGAAATTTCCCGAAGTTAATGTTGTGTTTGCTCAGTCGCAACCTCAGATGCAAAGTTTTTTTTTTCTTTTGGTGAGGACAGGAGGGTGGGAGTCTTTACAGTGACAAATTTTGGCTCCCACTCTCCTGTCCCCACCAAAAGAAAAATAAAACCTGTGCGTCTAAGGTTGTGACTGAGAAAATAGAGCATTATCAGTCACTTGCGGGTTCTTCACTGACAGATTTCCATCAAGAAGATGGAGGGTGCAGTGGCTCACGCCTGCAATCCCAGCACTTCTGGAGGCTGAGGCAGGAGGGTTGTTTGAGCCCAGGAGTTCGAGACCAGCCTGGGCAACAAAGTGAGACCCTGTCTCTACGGAAAAAAAAAAAAAAAAGTTTTAAATTAGCCAGACATGGTGGTACATGCCTGTGGTTCCAGCTACACAGGAGGTGGGAGGATAGCTTGAGCCCAGGAAGTCAAGACTGTGGTGAGCCATGTTAACAATCCTGCACTCCACCCTGACTGACAGAGGGAGACCCTGTTTCAAAAAGAAGAAAAAAGAAAAGAAAAGCGATTATGACTCAAGTCTCATTATGTGCAAGGCTGGGTTGCTGCTGTGGGAGAGATTAATGCTGGGGAGTCGGATCTGCTCAACCAGCTGTGTGACTTTGGGCAAATTACTCAACCTCTCTGAGACTTGGGTTCAGAAAATATAAAAGAGAGGGAATAAAGTTTCCTTGTCAAAGTGGGTGTGGGAGTTAAATGAGGTGATGTAGGTGGAGTCTCTCGGACACAGCAGGCACAGACTAAAAACCAGATTCCTTTTGCCCCTCCCCAGAACAGAAATCTAAACAAGCATTCAATCCCCTGTCCTGCTGCCTATGAGAAGACGAGGGCCTCCTCAGCGTGGGTCATTTGTCAATTCAAAATTTTATTTATTATTATTATTATTATATTATTATTATTATTATTATTTTGAGGCAGAGTCTCACTCTGTTGCCCAAGCTGGAGTGCAGTGACACGATCTTGGCTCACTGCAATCTCCGCCTCCTAGGTTTAAGCAATTCTCCCACCTCAGCCTGCCAAGTAGCTGGGATTACAGGCACCTGCCACCACACCCAGCTAAATGTTTTCAATTTTTAGTAGAGATAGAGTTTCTCCATGTTGGCCAGGCTGGTCTCGAACTCCTGGCCTCAAGTGATCCCCCTGCCTCGGCCTCCCAAAGTGCTGGGATTACAGGCATGCACTACCATGCCCGACCCAAATTTTTTGTTTTGTTGTGATTTATTTTTTTTGAGACGGAGTCTCTCTATGTCACCCAGGCTGGAGTGCAGTGGCGCGATCTCGGCTCACTGCAAACTCTGCCTCCCAGGTTCAAGCAATTCTCCTGCCTCGGCCTCCCAAGTAGCTGGGATTACAGGTGCCCACTACCATGCCTGTCTAATTTTTGTATTTTTAGTAGAAACAGGCTTTCACCATGTTAGCCAGGCTGGTCACAAACTCCTGACCTCAGGTGATTCACCCATCTTGGCCTCCCAAAGTCCTGGGATTACAGGCGTGAGCCATCACACCCCACTGCCTTAGTGCATTTTAAGTCAGAAACTAAACATGTTAGAACTATTGATTCCAGAATTCTCTCAAGATGAGAATTATGAGCCTTTAAGTTCGTGGTTCTTCCCACCCTTTCTCTAAATGAATAGACTCAGCTGAGGTTTGGAAGTGCGTTTGGTACCCAGGTACACTGCCACATAGCACTTACCATGTTAAACAAAGGACCACCCTGTGTGTGAGGTTGATCTGTATCTGCTGCTAGGAGCAGAGGGTCTCGTATGTCCCATATGCTGAGAAGCCCAGCAGTCACAGGTTGCTGGTCTTGCTTCCGTTGCTGGACAATGCCATCAGGCATGCAGGCTTTTCCTTGTCTTTGTCAAGTTGGCTTTTAATTCTCAGGCTGGTTTCCTCTTGGTTTCAAATGGGCTGTGTAGCTCCAGACATCATGTCCGTCTTCGAGAAAGTAAGAAGCGGGAGAAGAGGAAGCTGTGAGCATGTCTGTCTTTTAATGGGAAAGCTAAGATTTTGCAGAAGTCAGTTGACTTCTGCCTCCATTCAGTGAGCCCTTGGCTGCCAGGAGGATGAGTTTTGCAGGGCTGAATGAAGGTTCTCTTGGTAAGGCAGAGAGGAGGCGTGGATGTTGGATGGACTGACCATCGGTCTGCCCTAGAAACTCGGAATGACATGGATGCCTTTGATCAGGAGGGAGGTAGTGAATGCATCCTGGCACGGTGGCTTTGCCAGGTGAGAAGAACAAGGGCCAATCCTGTACCTCTGTCACTCAGGGGCTTCTGCTACTTGCATGAAGACAGAAAAGAAAGTGGGAAATGGTCAACACGTACCAACGAATTGATTCCTTTCTAAAGCAAGGACATGTTTACAGGATGGTCTAATGTCTTTTTGGGGGACATTACCTTGATCATTCTGGTATACAGTACTTGTATACTTGTATAAATGAATATTATTTGTTGAAAGAAAAAAGAAAAGAACACAAATTTTCTTTCTCGAAGTGGCAGAAAAAAAAATGTTCTCGGGGTGGAGCCAAGATGGCCGAATAGGAACAGCTCCGGTCTCCAGCTCCCAGCCCCAGCGACACAGAAGACGGGTGATTTCTGCATTTCTGCTTGAGGTACCCGTTTCATCTCACTAGGGAGTGCCTAACAGCGGGTGCAGGACAGTTGGTGAAGCGCACTGTGCGTGAGCCGAAGCAGGGCGAGGCATTGCCTCACTCGGGAAGCGCAAGGGGTCAGGGAGTTCCCCTTCCTAGTCAAAGAAAGGGGAAACAGACGGCACCTGGAATATCGGGTCAGTCCCATCCTAATACTGCGCTTTTCCAACGGGCCTGGAAAACGGCACACTAGGAGATTGTGTCCCGCACCTGGCTCGGAGGGTCCTGTGCCCACGGAGTCTCGCTGATTGCTAGCACAGCAGTCTGAGATCAAGCTGCAAGGCGGCAGCGAGGCTGGGGGAGGGGCGCCCGCCATTGCCCAGGCTTGCTTAGGTAAACAAAGCAGCCAGGAAGCTCGAACTGGGTGGAGCCCACCACAGCTCAAGGAGGCCTGCCTGCCTCTGTAGGCTCCACCTCTGGGGGCAGGGCACAGACAAACAAAAACTCAGCAAGAACCTCCACAGACTTAAAGGTCCCTGTCTGACTGACAGCTTTGAAGAGAGTAGTGGTTCTCCCAGCACGCAGCTGGAGATCTGAGAACGGACAGACTGCCTCCTAAAGTGGGTCCCTCACCCCTGAGCAGCCTAACTGGGAGGCACCCCCCCAGTAGGGACAGACTGACACCTCATTCAACCGGGTACTCCTCTGAGACAAAACTTTCAGACGAACTATCAGACAGCTGAATTTGTGGTCTCACGAAAATCCGCTGTTCTGCAGCCACCGCTGCTGACACCCAGCCAAACAGGGTCTGGAGTGGACCTCTAGTAAACTCCAACAGACCTGCAGCTGAGGGTCCTGTCTGGTAGAAGGAAAACTAACA
>NW_026652292.1:9442579-9492855 GCF_009828535.3 Hylobates moloch | reverse complement strand
ATGGGACGTATCTCAAAATAATAAGAGCTATCTATGACAAACCCACAGCCAATATCATACTGAATGGGCAAAAACTGGAAGCATTCCCTCTGAAAACTGGCACAAGACAGGGATGCCCTCTCTCACCGCTCCTATTCAACATAGTGCTGGAAGTTCTGGCCAGAGCAATCAGGCAGGAGAAGGAAATAAAGGGTATTCAACTAGGAAAAGAGGAAGTCAAATTGTCCCTGTTTGCAGATGACATGATTGTATATCTAGAAAACCCCATTGTCTCAGCCCAAAATCTCCTTCAGCTGATTAGCAACTTCAGCAAAGTCTCAGCATACAAAATTAATGTACAAAAATCACAAGCATTCTTGTACACCAATAACAGACAAACAGAGAGCCAAATCATGAGTGAACTCCCATTCACAATTGCTTCAAAGAGAATAAAATACCTAGGAATCCAACTTACAAGGGATGTGAAGGACCTCTTCAAGGAGAACTACAAACCACTGCTCAATGAAATCAAAGAGGATACAAACAAATGGAAGAACATTCCATGCTCATGGGTTGGAAGAATCAATATCGTGAAAATGGCCATACTGCCCAAGGTAATTTATAGATTCAATGCCATCCCCATCAAGCTACCAATGACTTTCTTCACAGAATTGGAAAAAACTACTTTGAAGTTCATATGGAACCAAAAAAGAGCCCGCATCGCCAAGTCAATCCTAAGCCAAAAGAACAAAGCTGGAGGCATCACGCTACCTGACTTTAAACTATACTACAAGGCTACAGTAACCAAAACAGCATGGTACTGGTACCACAACAGAGACATAGATCAATGGAACAGAACAGAGCCCTCAGAAATGATGCCGCATAGCTACAACTATCTGATCTTTGACAAACCTGACAAAAACAAGAAATGGGGAAAGGATTCCCTATTTAATAAATGGTGCTGGGAAAACTGGCTAGCCATATGTAGAAAGCTGAAACTGGATCCCTTCCTTACACCTTATACAAAAATTAATTCAAGATGGATTAAAGACTTATATGTTAGACCTAAAACCATTAAAATCCTACAAGAAAACCTAGGCAATACCATTCAGGACATAGGCGTGGGCAAGGACTTCATGTCTAAAACACCAAAAGCAATGGCAACAAAAGCAAAAATCGACAAATGGGATCTCATTAAAGTAAAGAGCTTCTGCACAGCAAAAGAAACTATCATCAGAGTGAACAGGCAACCTACAGAATGGGAGAAAATTTTTGCAACCTACTCATCTGACAAAGGGCTAATATCCAGAATCTACAATGAACTCAAACAAATTTACAAGAAAAAAACAAACAACCCCATCAAAAAGTGGGCAGAGGACATGAACAGACACTTCTCAAAAGAAGACATTTATGCAGCCAAAAAACACATGAAGAAATGTTCATCATCACTGGCCATCAGAGAAATGCAAATCAAAACCACAGTGAGATACCATCTCACACCAGTTAGAATGGCCATCATTAAAAAATCAGGAAACAACAGGTGCTGGAGAGGATGTGGAGAAATAGGAACACTTTTACACTGTTGGTGGGACTGTAAACTAGTTCAACCATTGTGGAAGTCAGTGTGGCGATTCCTCAGGGATCTCGAACTAGAAATACCACTTGACCCAGCCATCCCATTACTGGGTATATACCCAAAGGACTATAAATCATGCTGCTATAAAGACACATGCACACGTATGTTTATTGCAGCACTATTCACAATAGCAAAGAGCTGGAACCAACCCAAATGTCCAACAACGATAGACTGGATTAAGAAAATGTGGCACATATACACCATGGAATACTATGCAGCCATAAAAAATGATGAGTTCGTGTCCTTTGTAGGGACATGGATGAAACTGGAAAACATCATTCTCAGTAAACTATCGCAAGGACAAAAAACCAAACACCGCATGTTCTCACTCATAGGTGGGAATTGAACAATGAGAACTCATGGACACAGGAAGGGGAACATCACACTCCGGGGACTGTTGTGGGGTGGGGGGAGGGGGGAGGGACAGCATTAGGAGATATACCTAATGCTAAATGACGAGTTAATGGGTGCAGCAAACCAACATGGCACATGGATACATATGTAACAAACCTGCACATTGTGCACATGTACCCTAAAACCCTAAAGTATAATAAAAAAAAAAAAAAAAAAAAAAATGTTCTCAGTTTTCCCATCTGAATGAATGTCTTTGTGGGCTATCTTGGGAAATAATACTTCTAGAACAATACAACTCCCTTTGCCCAAGATGTCTGTGTCATACTCACCAAATTCAGGCTAAGAGTCACTTATGAAAATCAGTTGGATTGCTTTAAAGTCATTCCTCATTTTTCACCTAAAAACATCTTATCCAAATTGGCTCACCCACCTTGTGCCCCAGACTTGGCTGTGAGTGACTCGGCTGTTTCTAGAATTTAAATCAACCCTCCAAGAATGAAGTGTGTTTTGTTTTGTTTATTTGTTAATGGGAATATATGCAAAACAATTTGCCACAAGGTTTGAAAACAGTTCAAGCACTAGGGACACGGAAGTTTGCATCTCGGCTCTCAAGGTGACTCCTTTCTGGGACCTTTGCATTCTGAAGATCGAAAAGAATCCAGTGCCTGCCGTGTTCTCCTGGTCTGCAGCGGGAGGCCCCGGCCATCTGCACAAAGTGAGCTACACACTCAGGCCTGCATGCCCATGGGAGAAAAATGCACAGGATGAATCAGTGCCTGAAGCAGCCTCATAGAATTCCCAAAGGAAAACAGAAAGACGTGAGTGTCCTCCTGGGCAGGCTGGGTCCTCAAAGACGCTGAGGTAGGAAGTGAGCTAAACTGCTTAACCACCAGCAATGAGGCTCCACGCCAGGCCCATCTGGTGTCCAGAGCTGCCGGCGAATGGGGCCAATGACAGTGAGGTCAGTGATGGTACTGTCTTCTGGAAAGGCCGCGTGGGGAGGCTTGGCAATGGCCAGGCCTCTGGGCGCAGATGGTGAGGAGGGCCGGGTGGCAGATGCCGGGCCGGGCAGGTGGGATTGTGGAGGGGCAGCAGTCATTACTTGTTGCTTGCTCTCTCGGCTCTCTTCCCTCCAGTTTGTAGACTCGGGGTACTAAGCAGACATACGCTTTGCATGGCTGGTGTTCACCATCACAGCCGCTGCAGGCTGGGAGATCTCCATTAGAAAGGTTTTAATGAGCCAGTGACTGCCAGTGCCTTCCATCTAGTGATTCATTCACCTTCATCCCACAAACGTTTATTAAGTACCCTCTATGTGCCAACGAAGGTGCAAGGATGCTTAACCATTTGGGAGCCAAAAGTGATGATAACATAAATCTCTTTTTTTGGCCAAACCAGAGAGCAGTGGTGATTCGGATTCTTTACGGGAAAACCCTCACATCCCCGTCTTTAATAAAGGCAGATGGCACACAACAGATCTGCAGCACAATAGGTGCTTATCGTCGAAGCATTTTCATCAAAGTATTTTCAAGGTCTTTAAAACTACTAAACAGCCCCCCAGGATATGGCCGTTTCAGGCATCTGGATAACATGTGTTTGGTGTCTAAGGCAGTCAGCCATCAGCAGATGCTGAAGGAAACCTGGCGATGTGAAAATTGTCATTATTCGGTCACCAGAAAAAGTGAAGCTGAGGGCTGGAGGGCAAGGGAGAAGTCAAACCAGGAGTGAAATCACACTTCCATGTACACTCACACAGGGAGAATGAGATGCCACCTCCCTCTTGATGCACCAGCCCAGCCCTGCAGGTGAGTGGGAGGTGCTGTGAGACAGCCCGCCCGGCACGGGCAGAACACCTGGAAGAAGACCTGACTCTGTTTCCTTTTGTGCCCTTCCCACATCTCCCACCCTGCTGCCCGCTGCCCTGGCTAACGTGGGCTTGGATCATGAAATGATCTGGCTCTGTGTCCCCACCCAAATCTCAATTATCACTCCCATAATCCCAGTGGGAGGTAATCGAATCATGGGGGCGGGTCTTTCCCCTGCTGTTCTCGTGATAGTGAATAAGTCTCAGGAAATCTGACGGTGTTATGAAGGGTAGTTCGTTGCACAAGCTCTCTTGCCTGCCACCATGTAAGATGTGCCTTTGCTCCTCCTTCATCTTCCACCATGATTAGGAGGCCTCCCCCACCATGTGGAACTGTGAGTGCATTAAACTCTTTTTCTTTATAAATTACCCAGTCTTGAGTATTTCTTCATAGCAGTGTGAAAATGGACTAATACAGATCATGATCCCTGCCACAGCCTTGCTTGAGTGTGGCCTACTGGGCCCTTCATTGTCTAAATCTGGCTCACATCTGAGTTTTGACTGAGCATCTCTCACCGTTTCCAGGGGCCACCTGTCTCTATTCACACACACATACAGACACACACACACAGGCACAAACGTGCACACACACACACACATGTGCATGCACCCCACTAAAGCAACACCAACCCGTTTGCCCAGGCCTGCCCTCTCACTCCCCAATGCCCTCCCCTCCCCTTCTCAGGCCTGATGTCAGCCTCAATTCTACCAGCAGGCTTTTTTCAGGAACCTGCAACTCCTTCCAGTCAAAATACAGCATTTTTCTTTATGACCCACACTCTCAATGCACAGATGATGAGAGACAGACAGATAACTGTCTTCTCCCAGTTCAGTTAGTGAGACAAAGAAGTACAATTGCCTGCCAAGTCTAAGCACCCTCTAGACCTGCGCAGTCTTCCAGCCATCCAATCGAGGCCTAGGCCCATGCCCATCGGAAGTGACACCGAATGAGTGTTTCCCGTGAGCCCGGTGCTCTTCGGGCACTAACGACACTCAGTCCTCAAACAGCCTGTCCAGGTGGGTACTGTTATCACCTCCACTACACAGAGGAAGACGTGCAAGGCACAGAGAGGTTAAGTCACTTTCTCACTGTCACAGAGCTGGTAAGTGGCGGAGACTGGATTTGAACCTAGGCAGCTCTAGAGCTCGCTCTCCTAACCAGAATCCAAAGGGCCTCGCCTCACCAAGTGTCCCCATTCCCAGACCTACATCACCCGACGGTGCCTATGACACTGGGTTTACCATAGTTATCTATGCTGCGTAACAACCATCCCACATTTGACGGCATCAGACAAGAACCATTTTCCCATGCCTAGGGATTCTGCAGGGCAGGAGTTTGGAGAGGATGAAGCCTCAGCCGGGAAGCTGTCAATGGCCATGGCTGGCATCCTCCAGGGGCCTCCTCCCTCTTAACCCCTTGTCTGGGAAGCCAGGTTCAGCCAAGCCTGTGAGCCCCGGTGCCTGGCTGCTTCCTGTACCTTGGGCTTCTCGCAGCACAGAGGCGGGGTTCTGAGCAGGAGCTTCCTGAAGGGAAGGTTCCAAGGGAACCAGGCCTGAGCATCAGGCCTGTTCTGCCCTGGCCTCGGATTGCACCACTACACGCCAGCCTTGGAAGTCATCGGCATCGATTCTACCCCATCCTATCAGTCACAAGGGAGCCACAGGCCAGCCTGGGTTCCCGGGGATGGAGAAAGAGACTCCGTTTCTGCATGGGGGAATGACAGGGTCACACTGCAGAAGAACACGAGTGTAGGAGGCAGCGTCATGGCCATTTTCGGTAAACACAACCTGCCACCCGCCCGCCTTGCCCAAGCCTACCTCTTCCAGAAACTTCTGTGTCCCAATTATGGTTCATCTTGAGGTCCTAAACGTATTGCCTGCTTACTTCAATGGTCACATTGTCCCTGTAAACGGAAAACCATGACTTAGGGCTACCATATGAGCATTCCATGGTGGCCAGGGTGGCCTGACCCCCTAGTGGTGCTAGTGGGGATGACGCTGGAACTGACAGTGGCCTCCTTCTTGTGTTGTTGTGGCATCTTTCCTGGCAATTGGGTGATCAGAAGACAACTGCATGTCTGACCCAAAGCTCTTACAACTTGCAATTGCTCAGGGGGTCGGGGGCGGATCACCTGAGGTTGGGAGTTCGAGACCAGCCTGACCAACGTGGAGAAACCCCATCTCTACTAAAAATACAAAATTAGCCAGGCATGGTGGTGCATGCCTGTAATCCCAGCTACTCGGGAGGCTGAGGTAGGAGAATCACTTGAACCTGGGAGGCAGAGGTTGCGGTGAGCCAAGATCGCACCATTTCACTCCAGCCTGGGCAACAAGAGCCAAACTCCATCTCAAAAAAAAAAAAAAAAAAAAAAAAGGAACTTGAGCTTTCAGGTTGTCATTTGACCATTGACCAAAAACAAGCAGCATTTCTGCTGTGGGTGGGGCGGGGAGGGGGTGGAAATGGTACAGAATCTTCTATTTGTTCAGCTGCCTTATTTTTTTTTTTTTTTTGGTGGCCCCTGGATGAAGAATGGAGATGCAGGCTTGCTGTGTGGCTATAATTGATTTAATACTCAAAAAGAGGGACTAAGAGTCAAAAGCGTTTTCTCAAAGTACTCACTACTTTTAAATGACTCTAGAGGGAGAGGAACGGAGATTTCCTCCAACTCTGCTTTCCCTGGCCTTTGAGTGGCGTGGAAAGAGCCATACGTCCTCACAAATGGTATTCAAAATATGTTTGGCAGCAACTTTTTTAAGAAAACGCACAAAAGCTTGAGCTAGTACACTGAAATATTAAATACACTTCAATATTTTAGATACTCCTGAAATGCCAACTGACCAAACCAGTCTTTTTTCCCAATTTGGTGTGAAACTCACAACGATCAAGTTTAAGCAATGTATTCACAACTGAGCGTTGACCCCAGGAGATGCCCACTGCCCCAGTCGGGAGGGAGCCATGACTTCTGTGCAAGGACGCGGCCATAATTGTGTTTTCTTGGAGCCTGCTTCCTAGAGGCGACCTGACTTCTGTTCCAAGAGGACAGGACAGGCCGGGCACGGTGGCTCGCACCTGTAATCCCAGCACTTTGGGAGACAAAGGCAGGCGGATCACCTGAGATCAGTTCAAGACAAGCCTGGCCAACATGGAGAAACCCCGTCTCTACTAAAAATACAAAAATCAGCTGGGCGTGGTGGCACATGCCTGTAATCCAAGCTACTCGGGAGGCTGAGGCAGGAGATTCACTTGAACCCGGAGGCAGAGGTTGCAGTGAGCAGAGATAGCACCACTACTTCAGCCTGGGCGACAAGAGTGAGACTCTGTCTCAAAAACAAACAAACAAACAAAAAACCCCAAGAGGACAGGACCAAAGAGTGAGGTGTGTGTTGTTGTGCTGGGCATGCCACCTTTGTGTCGACCAGGAGCCTCAGATCTTGGTGACTTTGGGTGCATTACTTCACTTCTCATCTGTAAAACAGGAGGCAGTAGTGATACTTACCCCATGGGGCTGCCGGGCAGGAGGCTGTTGAATGGCTTAATGTAAGTGAAATGTTTTGAATATTCCTTGGAATAAAAGGGCTTCTTGTACCTGTCGTACCATCAACGCTCACCTGTCGCAGCTAGCAATGGCATTTTGACAAGATGGTCATTCTCACCTGGCTCCCCAGGGAAACGAGGTTCACACAAACATGCAAACACACACACAAGCCACCAGTGGGGCCTCCTAGCACACACAGGCTCCTGCACACAATAGGTGCTCCATCAAAGCAGCTGGCCCCGTGGTCAGCTAGTCTGCAGACTGGAAGGGTCACAGCTGGTCACTAACGCTAAGGACCCATGGGGAGCCTCTAGGCTCTTGGATTCTTCTAGCGCTCACTTCATCCCAGAAGTGGTTTTCTTCTACTTCTCTTATGCCAGGAAACAATGCTCTTCTCTCCGGGACGGGCTCCAGGCCTCAGGGACTCCAGGTGGTGTCGGAGCCAAGTGAGCGTCTGTGCTGTTTGCCGACCACCTGGCCCACCTGGTGGCTTCTGCAGGCTGCACTACCCCTAAAGGAGCTGACTTTTGTCTCTACAGTTTTTATGGCAGAGATTTTGGAGAGTTTTAAAATTTTATTATATTTTATTTTTATTATAAAAACTTTACTGATTTTTATTTTTAACATAAAATACCTTTTTTTTTTCTTTTTTTGAGATGGGGTCTCACTCTGTCACCCAGGCTGGAGTGCAGTGGCTTGATCTCGGCTCACTGCTCTATCTCCACCTCCTGGGTTCAAGCGATTCTCGTGCTTCAACCTCCTGAGTAGCTGGGATTACAGGCACCCACCACCACGCCCAGCTAATTTCTATATTTTTAGTAGAGACGGGGTTTCGCCATGTTGGCCAAGCTGGTCTCAAACTCCTGATCTTGTGATCCACCCACTTCGGCCTCCTAAAGTGCTGGGATTACAGGCATGAGACACTGTGCCCGGCCAATAACTTTTATGTGGAATAATGGCTAACTTACAAAAGAATGGCAAGAAACATAAAAATTTCCCACGTACTCTTCACCTAGATATACTAATTGTTTTTGTTTGTTTTTGAGACAGAGTCTCGCTCTTGTCACCCAGGCTGGAGTGCAATGGCCCAATTTTGGCTCACTGCAATCTCTGCCTCCCGGGTTCAAGTGATTCTCCTGCCTCAGCCTCCTGAGTAGCTGAGATTTCAGGCACGTACCACCAAGCCCAGTTAATTTTTGTATTTTTAGTAGAGACGGGGTTTCATCATGTTGGCCAGGCTGGTCTCAAACTCCTGAACTCAGGTGATCCACCTGCCTCAGCCTCCCAAAGTGCTGGGATTACAGGTGCAAGCCACCACGCCTGGGCTGGATATACTAATTGTCAACATTTTGCCGCATTTGGCCACATCATCTCTGTTTCTCTATATAAATACACATCTCTTTTTCTTCCTGATTCATTTAGGAGCAGATTACAGACATCATACCCTTTACCCCTAAATATTTCCACATAGATCTCCAACAAACACGAGTGTTCTCTCACATAACCACAGGGCAGTTATCTGAGCCAGGAAATTTCTCATTGCTGGAATGTGGTTACCTGGTTACCAAGTGACCCAATGATGCCTTCATAGCATTTTTCTTCCAGCCCAAGATCCAAACCAGGATCATACATCACGTTTAGTGACCAATTCTCTTTGGTCTCCCTTCATCTGACACCATCTTTTGTCTTTGTTTGTCTTGCATGACACTGATATTTTTGCAGGAGCCACAGAAGTTGTTACTGAAGAGAATCGTATGGAAGATCTGGGATGCCCTTCCCCAGATTCTCTGCCCCATGGGGCCATCTGAGGTCTCCTCATTACTAGATTTGAGTTTGCTGGGAATAAACAATGAAGTCTCCGTTCCTTGTGTGTCCTATCACAGGCACATGATGTCGATTCAGTTCAGTTCCCCGCACCCCCCACCCAAGTTTTTTTGTTTTTGTTTTTGCTTTTTTTTTTTTTTTTTTTTTCTGAGACGAAGTCTTGCTCTTGTTACCCAGGCTAGAGCGCAATGGCATGACCTCGGCTCACTGCAACCTCCACCTCCTGGGTTCAAGCGATTCTCCTGCCTCAGTCTCCCGAATAGCTGGGATTACAGGCACTAGCCACAATACCCAGCTAATTTTTTTTGTATTTTTGGTAGAGACGGAGTTTCACCATGTTGGCCAGGCTGGTCTCAAACTTCTGACCCCAGGTGATCTGCCCATCTCGGCCTTCCAAAGTGCTGGGATTACAGGCGTGAGCCATGTGTCTATGGTCAACTGAATTTCAACAAGAATGCCAAGACCATTCAATGGGGGGGAAGGGGCAAGGGCAGCATCTGGCAGGATAAGCAGGGGCGGAGCATCCTTCTATGTGTCGAGGTGCTAAGTTTGGTGATTTTCCAGAAAGACTGACAAGACTTAATAGCAAGTTATATGCATGACTAACATTTATTCCAGCAAAGGATGCAGAGAAAAAGCCACAGGAAAAGGTATGCATTGTTTGCATTCCAGAACAGTCCAGCTCAGGTTCCTTCATGCCTCCTCATCTGAGACCACTCAGAATGTGGTTTTTGTCTGGCAGAGAACTACAAGGACATGTGTGGAAGACCCAGGGAAACCCATGCCAGTCTCAGGGTCCAAGGTTTTTCGGGTGGTTGATCACATGGACACATTCTGCTTAGCTATCAGCTATGCCAAGTGAAACTCAGGACCCCAGCAGTGAAACCATGTACACATCATCAATCTTGATGTTTGTGCAAACTATCCTGACAAGCTGGTTGCATGTGGCCCGTTCCTCCAGGGGTACAGAACAAAATCATTAATCACAGACAACAAAACCTTCCTGGGGACTGTACTCACCAGGGCTGGCCAAGGGTCATTTCTCTAGGCTTCCCTGGAGACACGCAAGGAGCAAGCAAGACCTGCCAGGCTGGCTCTTTCTTCACATCTCAATGGTCTAAGTGGCCACTGCTTAGTTACAGATTCATTTAGACGTCTTGGAGCTTAGACTCAAGCTCAGGAAGCTACAGACCACTGGGCTTCATTGCTGTGGCTGCAGTAAAGTGAAATGGGAGAACAGCGCAGTAAAGAAGCACACAGATGGCCTGGTTGCAAAGCCCTACTTTGTGTGCATCCTTAAGAAAAGACACGAGACCAGACGTGGTGACTCACGCCTGTAATCCCAGCACTTTGGGAGGCTGAGGTGGGCAGATCACCTGAGGTTAGGAGTTCGAGACCAGCCTGGCCAACATGGTGAAACCCCATCTCTACTAAAAATACCAAAAATTAGCTGGGCATTGTGGCGGGTGCCTATAATCCCAGCTACTCAGTAGGCTGAGACAGGAGAATCGCTTGAACCCAGGAGGTGGAGGTTGCAGTTAGCAGAGATCTTGTCATTGTACTCCAGCCTGGGCAACAAGAGCGAAACTCTGTCTCAAAAGAAAGAGAGAGAGAGAGAGAGAGAAAGAAGAGAGGAAGGAAGGAAGGAAGGAAGGAAGGAAGGAAGGAAGGAAGGAAGGAAGGGAGGGAGGGAGGGAGGGAGGGAGGGAAAGAAAGAGAGAAAGAGAGAACGAGGAAAGGAAAGGCAAAGCAAGGAAAGCACATAAGGCTAGGCACAGGGGCTCACGCCTGTAATCCCAACACTTTGGGAGGCTGAGGCGGGCAGATCACTGGAGGCCAGGAGTTTGAGACCAACCTGGCCAGTGTTGTCAAACCCCCACCTCTACTAAAAACACAAAAGTTAGCCAGGCGTGGTGGCACGTGCCTGTAATTCCAGCAACTTGGGAGGCTGAGGCAAGGGACTAGCTTGAACCTGGGAGGTGGAGGTTGCAGTGAGCTGAGATTGCGCCACTGCACTCCAGCCTGGGCAACAGAGTGAGACTCATTTTCAAAAAAACAGAGAAGCACACCATCCCTCCATGTCTACAGTCTAATGTATCCCATCCAAGGGAACGTTTGAAACTGCTGTGTTGGGATGTGCAATGCAAGCTCTCGTTCCCACTGCTACGGCTGTCCAGCAGTTGTCCCTCCTGCTTTGGCCCCTCCTATCTGAGAGGATCTGGAAATCCATAATCTCCACTTAAAGACGGATTCAGGAAATCAGACCCAGCCTCTCTAGGCCATTTGCTGATCTTTTGTTAGAGGATTGAATGCTGCTAAACTTACCCTACTTGGCATTTTCTACTTGGACAAAAATCTCTTTGCTTCTTGGATGAGTCTGTAAATCCAGTTGGTCTCATTTATTGGTAATATATTAAAATGCTGAAAAGAATTCTTTATTTACTGGCGGAGGCATTCATTCGGCAAATATTTACTGAGCATTTCAGTAATCATTATTCTGATTGTTGTTCAGCAAATATTTATTGGATGCATGTTCTGTGCAAGGTACCACTGACAAACAGGAACACAGGAGATGGAGTGGATTAGATAGACACCGTGGCTCTGCACATGAGATTCCCATCTGTCTGCTAAGGAGGGTGACCAGCTGTCCTGGTTTGCTTGGCATTGAGGGAGTTTCTGGGATGCAGTACTTTCAGTGCTGAAGCAAATCTGGCCTAGCACAAACTAGACAAGTTGGTGGCCCCAGTTTGCAGACAGCTGGTCACCCTATTGCTGAGACAGACACTAAAGAATTAACCTCATGGTTATTTATTCCTTGGAATTGTTATCGGTATTGTGAAGGGAGTGCAGAGTGCTGTGAGGGCCTCTAAAAGATCGAGAACACAGCCCCACCAAAGCCACTGCCACTGGTGGCCCCCTGGAACCACCCCCTAGGACCTAGACTGCTTTTTGGGGCTCACAGGGTGGGCCCCTGAGGCCTGTTGCCTCCGGAGCCAAGGCCAGAGCTTCCTGTGGTATTCTAGAACAGCAATGCCCCAAATGTTCCGGCGGAGGCCACTGCCACTGTGGATCTGCCCTGGCTTCCCCGGAGCCTGGTAGGGTTTCAGCAGAACACTCCCCACCACCCAGAGGAGCCTTTCTCCGTGATGGGGCCATGCTGCCCTCCACTCCACAGTGCCAGGGAGGTTTGTGTGGGTAAGAGAGGCTGCACTGGACTGAAATTGTGTCCCAAGAACTCATGTCTTTCCTGGAACTTCAGACTATGAACTTATTTGAAAAGAAGATCGTGGTGTATGTAATTAGTTAAATTAACATTATTATTACTGAGACAGAGTCTTGCTCTGTCACCCAGGCTGGAGTGCAGTGGCGCCATCTTTGCTCACTGAAAACTCCACCTCTTGGGTTCAAGTGATTCTCCTGCCTCAGCTTCCTGAGCAGTTGGGATTACAGGCACATGCCACCATGCCTGGCTAATTTTTGTATTTTTAGTAGAGATGGGGTTTCACCATGTTGGCCAGGCATGTCTCGAACTCCTGACCTCAAGTGACCCACTCACCTCAGCCTCCCATAGTGCTGGGATTACAGGTGTGAGCCACCGCGCCCGGCCGCCTTTTTTCTTCAGCATTTCCCTTGAGTACCAGTTACTGCAAAGACCTCAGGAGTCGGGAGTTTGAGACCCCAGGCTGGTCTCAAACTCCCAACCTCAAGTGATCTGCCCTCCTTAGCCTCCCAAAGTGCTGGGATTACAGGTGTGCATCACCACACTCAGCTATAATTAGTTAAGTTAGGTCAGGGTCATAGTTGTGCAGGATGGACCCTTAATCCAATATGACTATCCAAGATAGCCAGAGATAGTCACACAGGGAAGAACGCCACATGGAAACAGAAGCAGAGATTCGAGAGATTTCGAGAAACAGAAATTCGAGAGATGCAGCTGCAAGCCAAGGAATGCTAACGCTTGCTGGCAACCACTAGAAGCTAGGAAGAAGCCAGGAGAAATCTTTTCTGGAGGCTTCAGAGAGCACAGCCCTGCCAGCATCTTGATTTTGGACTTCTGGCCTCCAGAACTGTGAAAGAATAAATTTCTGTCACGTTAAGCCACCCAGTTTGGGGTACTTTTTTAAGGACAGTTTTAGGAAACTAACACAGCCTAAGGAAACGAACATTGCTGTTCCAAAAGCTGCTAGATTATTGAGACCCAAGCTCTCTTTCCCGTTGCATCCCCTTCCCAAAAGCCCCCTCAGTGGGTTCCGGAAGCACCCCCAACCCTGCCAGTCACCCAGACACAGCCCTCACCGGGGTGGGCGTGAGCAGAAAATGACCACGCCCTCTCCCTCCGCTCAGTGACGCCTGCCCCACACACTTTATATTTTCTCTTATTTTGAAAGTTATCCATAAAAGAATTTGTATGTTTTATAATCAGAAGGAAAAAGTTTAAATGAGCAAACAGATTCTCTTTTGGCAAAACATGCACAGGTTTCCTATTTCTGCCCCTCGTATAGCCGTAGCCATAGAGTGGACAAACATTATTATTTTCTAACCAATGTATTTTGTCTTGAATTATTTATCTATTATAAGATGAGCTGTTCGGGAAGTAAAATCTAGACTCTTTCTTTCTTTCTTTCTCTTTCTCCTTCTCTCTCTCTTTCTCTCTTTCTGTCTGTCTCTTTTTCTCCTTTCTCTCTTGCTTTCTTTCTTTCCTTTGGCATCTGGGGTTGTGTCCTGATTCCTCTTAACTCGGGCGGGGCTGAGCTGTGCAATCTGTTCAACGCACCTCTCCACAGCTGTGCTAACCCAGGTGACCTGCTTAAACCGGCTTTTCCTCTTTAATCCCTGAGTTGAGGATGGAAAACCCTGGCTGTTCTGATTTCATTAAGGTGGGCAGATGGTATTGGCTAATCGCGTAGACAGTCTCTTGAAGACGCCTGTTAAAATGAATGCTGTTCAACATGTTTGGTTCTGATTTACCTCATCCCATATATGGAAACATAAAGGCAGAGACGACCCTGAGGAAAACTGCAATGTTGATGAAGTATCACTCGGCCCTTTTCATTTCATTCACTGGCTAATCATGAGATATAGGGAGTGTCCGGCCTTTTCCATGTGTGGGGTACGCAGACAGGATGGAATGTGGTCTATGCATTAGTAAGGCTCCCATCATCGAGGAAGGGTACAGGGCATACCTGGGCCTCCAGATACACCTGGGACAAAGCCAGGCTCCCTCTCCAGTGCTCATCTCCGCCTCTGTCTGAATTCAACCCCTCCTGCTGTAGCCTGGCTCTTCCACAAGCAAGGACCCTCCAGAGAAAGAATGTGCTGCTTCCTCTCAAGCCCAGAAATCCCAGGGAAGGGCTCTAATTGGCCCCAATAGGGTCAGGTGCCCAGCTCTGACCAATCAGTGGCAGCCATGTGGGGAGGGTCTGTTAGATCATGGCAGCTCTCTTTCGAGCCATGTGGTTATGGTGGGAAGAAGGAACATCTCCCAGAAGAAGGTTGACTGTTACCCTCAGCAGACAAAAGAGTCGATGTCGGCCACATCCCTGCTCCAGCAATCTCCAGCTACCTGGGGTGAGGGTCAGTTAAGGAATGTGAGGAGTGCTTATGACCACCAGATGCACAAGGGCCTCTGTTAACAGGGAAAGCTGAGTTCTTCTCTTTAACACTGGCCACCACTGGCTCTCTTTCACCCAAGATTTGACAATAAAACTGAATAGTGAAAATAGAGGTGGAGAGCCAGTGTTACAAGAGAGGCTTAGTGTGGTGGGGAATTTCAGCTGATAGGGAAAGAGAGAGAGAGAGAGAGAGAGAGAGTGTGTGTGTGTGTGTGTGTGTGTGTGTGTGTGTGTGTGTACAGGGGTATTGAAGAGCTTATTCTCCTTAAAAATCCCAGTTATCTGATATAAAGCATTTTTTCCCAAATTACATGAACTCAATGAATCATGAGCAAACAGACACACTGAAATTGAGGTTCATTCTTCAAAATGACCAGTGGTCACCAAAAGTGTTAAGGTCATGAAAGACAAAGACACTGAGGAACTGTCACAGATTGGAGGAGATGAAGGAGACCAACAATAAAGGACCCTGGATTGTATCCTGGAATAGAAAAAGGATATTAGGACCGGGCATGGGGGTTCACACCTGTAATCCCAACACTTTGGGAGGCTGAGGTGGGCGGATCACCTGAGGTCAGGAGTTTGAGACCAGCCTGGCCAACATGATGAAACCCCGTCTCTACTGAAAGTACAAAACTTAGCTGGACATGGTGGTGCGGGCCTGTAGTCCCAGCTACTCAGGAGGCTGAGGCAGGAGAATTGCTTGAACCTGGGAGATGGAGGTTGCAGTGAGTCAAGATCGTTCCACTGCACTCCAGCATGGGTGACAGAGCGAGACTCTTTCTCAAAAAAAAAAGGAAAGAAAGAAAGAAAAGGATATTAGGTAGCATGCCAAATGTCCCCACGACCACACTCAGGTTCAGTGAATCACTAGAAGGACTCACAGAACTTTAAAAAGCTGTCATGCTCACAGTTATGGTTTATTACAGTAAAGGATACAGATTAAAGTTAGCATGGAACAGGGCACAGAGGGCAGAATCCAGGAGAGACAAACACCAGTTTCTGGTTGTCTTCGCCCAGAGAAACTGTACGGACAGCACTTAATTCTCCCAGCAGTGATATGTGACAACACACAGAAAGTATTGCCAACCAAGAAAGCTCACTCAAAGCCTGGGGCTCAGGTTTTTTATTAGGGGTCAGTTACAGAGGCATGGAACACCTCCCTAGCTGAGCTTAGTTACTCAGTCTGCAGCCCCTCAAGAGGTCAAACGGATACAGCAAGACCCAAGGCTCCCCACCGTAAATCACACTGTTAATACCGACTATCTGACAGGGCCCAAGGGCCCAAATAAACAAAGACTCTCATCAGGCAGGATATTTCAAGGGCTTAGAGTTTTTCTCCCGGAAGGTAATCAAGGGCCAGTCCTTTCTCTGGGAGATGCAGGGTTTGAACCCCCCAAGCCTGCTGAGTTAATCCTTTACTTCACAGGGAGAAAACTAGGGTAATTCAAATAAGTCTGTAGCTTAGTTAATAGTCTTGTCTCAGAGTTTTTCCCCTGGGTTTGAGCATTGTACCATAGTTATATACATTTATAACATTATAGGTAGCTAGATAATGGATATATATGAACTCTCTACTTTTGTAAATTTCTCTAAGTCTAAAATTATATCAAAATAAAATGTTAAAAATATTCACGGGAGGCCAGGCGTGGTGGTGGCTCACGCCTGTAATCCCAGCACTTTGGGAGGCCGAGGCAGGCAGATCACCTGAGGTCAGGAGTTTGAGACCAGCCTGGCCAACACGGTGAAACCCCATCTCTACTTAAAATACAAAAACTAGCCTGGTGTGATGGTGGGTGCCTGTAATCCCAGATACTTGGGAGGCTGAGGCAGGAGAATCACTTGAATCTGGGAGGTGGAGGTTGCAGTGAGCCAAGGTCATGCCACTGCACTCCAGCCTGGGTGACAGAGACTCTGTCAAAAGAAAAAAAAAAAAAAAAATCCATGGGAACATGGACAAGCAATGAAAGAAATAAGAAAATATATTATCTGTGCGTATCTGGCCCCCTCACCTCATTTTCTCATGGAGTGGAGCCCAATCAATGACTAATTCCAACTCAGGTGTTCACAGCAAAATTCATCACTTACTGCGCGTCTGTTGTATGGATGAGGACTCTGATGGCTTCCTTGAGAAATTGCTGAATAAGCATTATCTTTGCAGAAATCACATCACCAGGTAATCTTTCTGATCCTCAGTTTCCCCTTTCTCACAAATGGGAATGAAAATTCTGATGAACTAATAAAGTATGCTACCAATGGAAGACTGCTGTTAAGAGTGTCTTTAGACTCAAGTGTCATCCACACTAATACCTGTCTGTCATTCTGCCGGTGCGTTTCTCTTCTACAACTCTCTTTTTGGGGATGTCGCCAATAATCTGTATTTCAACAAGATGGATAAAGCTGTGAAAAGGATCGGATTCTGCTCAGGACTTCAAGGTGACATACTTTCCCTTTACTTCTGGAGAGGGCATGCTGTACCTCTTTAGGTTTGTCTTATCCTTGTCTTTCCCCCACTGAAATGTAAGCTGAAAGGAAACAGAGAGCCTTGTCTGTCCCAGGCTTTGCTGTAGCTCCTGCACCTAGAACAGTGCCTGGTACTCAATAGATCCATGTTAAAGGAATGACTGAGTTTCTCTTGGCCATTAAACCCTTAGGACTGGTATGGCTTCTAATAGCTCTGTCAGAATTTATAGTCCTGGATTGTTCTAGGAATTGGAGGAATACTGTGTGCAGATGTTTAAAACTAGTATCTCTTAATATTCAAACCCTATATCAGTGTAGTGGCTATGAAAGAAAAAAGTTACCTTTTTTTTTGAGACAGAGTCTTGCTTTGTCACCCAGGCTGGAGTGCAGTGGTGCAGTCTCACCTCACTGCAAGCGCTACCTCCCAGGCTCAGGTGATTCTCATTGCCTCAGTCTCCCAAATAGCTGGGAAAATAGTCACGCACCACCACACCAGGCTAATTTTTTGTTTGCTTGTTTGTTTGTCTGTTTTTGCATTTTTAGTAGAGACGGGGTTTCACCATATTGGCCAGGCTGGTCTCAAATTCCTGGCCTCAAGTGATCTGCCAGCCTCAGCCTCCCAAAGTGTTGGAATTACAAGCGTGAGCCTCCGCACCCGGACAGTTCCTTTTTTTTTTTTTTTTTTTTTTTTTTAATCAAACATAACCAACTGTTGCAGGAACAGCCCGAGTCCAAACAAGGGCATAAGTATTTTCAGACAGGCCTCCCATTATAGACTGCACGACTGGGAAAGACTGATCATACTAACAGTGGGAGGCTAGCTGACTTTTCCCTCTGATTTCCTTCCATAATTGCTTATCTTGGGTGGTTATACACCAATGCTTTGTCAAACAATATGTGACCTCAGCAGAACTGACCAATACATTACTGGAGTAGAATAATCAGTCTTGAAATAAACCCATGGATAAAGGATGGATTGTCCAATAAATGACATTACAACAATTAGGTAAGCATTTGGGAAAACAAATGAAGTTTTACTACACCATATATGTTATGGATTGAATTGTGTCCTCCCAAAAGATACGTTGAAGTTCTAACCCCTGGTATCAGTGAATGTGGCCTTTTTGGAAATAGAGTCTCTGCAGTTGTAATCAAGTTAAGATGAGGTCATTAGGAGGGCCCTAATCCAATACGACTGACGCCTTTATAGGAAGAGGAAAGGAGACACAAACACACAAAGAGGATGCTGTGTGAAGAAAGAGGGGCCAAGGCTCAAGTGATTCTTCTATAAGCCAAAGATTGCTGGTGACATCAAAGTGAAGAGAAAGCCGTGGAACAGATAGATGCTCCCCTGGAGCCCTTCAAGAAGGCACAGCCCTGCTGCCTCCTTGCAAACAGAAACGTGAAGGAATACATTTCCGCTGTTTTAAGTCACTCAGTTTGTGGTGGTTTGTTATACCAGCCCTAGGAAATGTATAATATCATATCGTATAACATAACATAATAAATATAATACATTATAATACAATATTCCAAAAGGTCAAATATTTACGTGTTTAAAAATAAAGCATGAGAAGATACATTGGAGAGCGTATAGTTTGGGGAGCAGAAAACCTTTGTGATTTAACACTAAGATCTGAAGTCATGAAAGAAAAGATTGACCAGCTGACTACATCAAAAATATGCATTTCTGTTATCGCTCACAAAAAAGAATAAGGTTAAAAGAAATAGTAGACGTGTATTTGCCACATATGACAAAGAGCTTATATGCACAGTTCATAAGGGCTCCTATAAATTATAAAAATGTAAATAACTCAACATATGTATGAACAAATGACTAGACAAAATACACAAGAAATTCAAATGGCAATAAAACACGTAGAGAGTTGTTCTGCTTCACTGATAATGAAATAAATGAAAATTAGGATAAAATATATAATTTCTCCCAAATCATACTGTCAAACATGAATCGAATTGAAAGCCTCTGACACTGACAGTAGCAGCTCCCACATGTCCCAGCCAAAGGGACTTACGGATGTCAGCTGTGAGGTCAAGGGTAACTCAGCATATCTGAGTTGACCAAACCCTGCACACAGCCTTGATCAGTTCCTAAGAGATGAACCCTGAGTCCTTGGAGTGTCCCTCCTGATAAGGGTGGCTTTGTGTGTCTGAGGCCTTGGGCCACGTCGTTAGTTTATGCCAACAGTGTGATTTATGATGAAAGCCTATTCACACATGCCCGAGGCTCTGGGCCATGCTCTATTAATTTCACCTCTGTTGGGCTAGGGTCTGAGTAGCTGAGGTCAGTCACACGGGCACTGCATGCCTATGTGACTGACCCCAATGAAAACCCTGAACACCAGTGCATAGGTAAGCTGTCACGGCGGCTAACACCTCAAGTGTGCCGTGACACATCGTCGCTGGGGAAAATAAACGCTATCCGTTCAGCCCCGCAGGGCAAGGACACCAGAAGCTTGTGCCAGTTTCTCCTGGACTCTGCTCTATGTTCCTTTTTCCTTTGCTAATTTAAATCTGTATTTTCAAAGTGTAAGCACAAGTCCAATAGCCTTTCTTAGTGCTATGAGTCCTACTAGTGAGTCGCCAAACCCAAAGGTAGTCTTAGGACCCCCTTCACAAGGGTCTCTTTGCACGAAGCTGGAAGCTGAGTTTGCACAGCACTGTATATAGCGCATAGAGAACCTGCATTACTCAAATGAAAGAACGGAGGGGGCCAGGCTGAGAGGGGGTCTCGGTGGCGCCTGGGGGTCGCAGCCCTCCTGGGTACTCATGTTGGTCTGCACCTGGGTGGAATATGGGATGGATGGCCCGTGCCCTGGGCATGGCAGCGAGCCTGCAGCCCTCAGGCACCTGCAGCTGTGAGCTCTAGCCCCAGTCCAGTGTGAGGCAGAGGCAGGGCCAAAGGGAAGTGTTCTTGGTCACTGGGGGCTGGAACTGGTGACAGATGTGCTCTTCCTACACATCCTAACGAAAACAGCTGCGACAATACTTCACGCACGGTGCTGGACACGTACATGGCAACACACACAGCTCGGAAGTGCTGTGCGACTGTGAAAGTGATTTTCCTCTTGCTGTGCACTGAATGGTGTCCCCCCAAATTCATACGCTGGAGCCCTAACCCCCAATGTGACTGTATTTGGAGACAGGACCTTTAAGGAGGGAATGGGGGTTAAGCGAGGCTATTAAGGTGGGCCCTAATCCACTAGGACTGGGGTCCTTATATGAAAAGGAAGAGACCGCAGGCACGCCGGTGCACAGAGGAAAGGCCGAGGTGGACGCAGCAGGAAGGCGGCCACCTGCAGCCAGGGAGAGGGGCCTCCGGAGAAACCAGCCTGCCGCACCTTGGACGTCCAGTCTCCAGGATGGTGAGAAAATCACCTGTGTGCTATAAGCTTCCCAGTACGTGGCACTTTCTTAGGGCAGCCTTAGCAAACGAATGGAACTCGGAGATGGACACAGACGGCTCCCAGGTGTTCACCTGGCCCTGTACCCTCATCTTTGCTCCCGCTCTCGTTTCGGAGGAGCCTGTGGAGCTGGCCGTGCAGTCGTGCAGGCAGTAGCGCTTTGCAAGCTGCAACATCTCTGCTGTGGGCCTTCTGGCACACGGAGGCAGAGCCTCTTGGTGCACAGTCATGGGCAGAGCTCTCCCGGCTCCACCTCGGCCCCCCATCAGGGGTGAATAAGGTGGAGGCTGAGGGGACAGTCACAGCCAGGACAGGAATGTCACCCCCAGCTGGCAGACAGCGCTCTGAGCAGCCTGGCCTGGGATCCTCTGACCTGCCCACTACTTCAGGAGGCCAGTGTGCTCACTGCCACCCCACAGTCTGGGGACCCTGGACTCCAAACTTTCAAGTGCTGGAGCAGGCAGCTGGAGGCCACCTGGGCACTTTAAAACACAGGGGCTCAGGAACAAATCTCTGCTGGGGTGGGCGGGGAGAGGGATGGGGGACCTTGGGTGCCAGGCCCACTGCGATTTTCTGATGAACTTCCTTCTGTGGGAGCGCTGGCTCAGGGAGCTCCTGGTCTCTCCTCCCCTACCACTTCCTCCGCCACCAGCCTCCCCCTGCTCCCGGCCTGATGGCCGCAGGGTCATGTGTGCAGTAGTCCCACGTCCAGGCTCACTGTGGAGGCAGCCCTCTTCAGACAGGAGGCAGAAGAGAGGGCCCCAGCAAGTTAGCTTTTACTTTAATATTATTATGTCATTATGTATATTATTATTGTCATCAACATCTTTTTATTCTGCAAATACTAGTTTCATATCCAATATGAGCAGGCTCTGTGCAAGGTAAATTACCAGGTTTTGTTAATGAAGTCAAACCAAGTCATGGGTTCTATAAAAGACAACTATTTTAAAATATGGCATAAATGACATTATATAGTTAAGATAGTATAAAGACACGATTTGGAACAAGCAAACATGGGAACAAGGCAAGGAGAACGTTTAGCTTCCTTTCGGAGTGCTCACACTAATTGCTGATGAAACATTTCTGCACTCGGCAGGGAATCAGTCCACAGCCCCCCTCAGATTAAAATGCGACCCAGCTTGGACTCTGAGAGCAAACGTCCAAGCACCCCTGGGAAGAAGTGATGCAATCCTCTCTTTGCGCTCTGTTTATCATTTCTGAGAAGCAATGACACAGCTGCCTCTTGCAGTTTGGTCTAATTACTTGTCTGATCTCCCCCAGGGAGAAGCAGCTCTGTTCTCCCTTGGCCTCCAGACAGTGGGGGCCACAGTCTCTCCTGGAGGAGTAGGGCTGGCCATCGTGGGCAGGGGAGGTGGAGACCCCTTGAAACAGATCTGTATTGCAGGGTATGGAGTAGGGCTGGGGGTTCCTGGGCCTCTAATCTTTAAAAACCGGCAATAAGGTAGTTTACTGTGAGCCAGGCCCATCATTCTCTTTCCTCCCTGGGGCCATCGATGAGTCTTCCCCTAAGGGCTGGAGGGGAGGGTCCTCCTTCTTTGACTCCCCTTGCAGTTCCTCTGATGCTGAAGAGTAAGGCTTGCAGGGACTCTGCCTCCTGCAGGGAGAAGCCACTGTTTCCAGGGACCCTCCCAGAAAAGGAGCTAATTTCACACTTTGGGACTCCATAGAAGCCAGCTTCCTGGCAGTTTGAAGTGTGCTTCTCACACATCTTCCACCAGCTTGTTCGTCTGCCTATATCTGAGGATCCTTTAAAGCCATTGAAACAAAAGTAAGGGTAAGAAAATTAAAATTTGCTCTGTGCTTGCTGTGTGCCAGACACAGTATTTGGCATGATACAGACTTTCATTGACATCAGCTCATTTGGGCGGGTGACTTCACCTCTCCGTGTCTTAGTGTCCTTACCTGTACTGCTAAATCTAATGGTACTAGCACTTAACCAGAGGGATATCGTGAAGAAAGACTGATGTAATACACATAAAAGACGCAGAACAAATCCTGGGACAGGCAGCATTCAATAAATGCGAGGAGCTATTTCATCCTCCTCCTCCCCATCAAGGTAGATATTTAGCCCATTTTACAGATGAAAAAGTGGAGGCCCAGGCAATGGAGTCGCCCTCACAAGGACCTCCTGAGGGAAGTGGTACAGCCCCGATTCAACCCAGCCCAGAGTCCTCCTTGACCTCACACCATCACAGCATCTCTCCTATCAGGACCCACAAGCACTTCTGAAACGTGGAACATGATTACTACCTCCCTGCGTTATCATTGACTTCCAAATTCTTCCACATAGGACAGTGGCCTTCAAATTTGTTTGGTTTGGTTTGTTTTTTTGAGACAGGATTTCTCTCACTCTGTTGCCCAGGCTGGGGTGCAGTAGCATGATCATAGCTCACTGCAGCCTCAACCTCCTGGGCTCAAGTGATCCTCCCACCTCAGCCTCCCAAGTAGCTGGGACTATAGGTGCATGCCACCACACTTGGCTAATTTTTTAAATTAATTTTTTAAACTAATTTTTTATAGAATGAGGGTCTCACTATGTTGTCCAGAATGGTCTAGAACCCCTGGCCCCAAGCACTCCTCCTGTCTTGGTCTCCCAAAGTGCTGGGATTAGAGGGGTGAGCCACCGTGCCTGGCCAGCTTTCAGTTTTTGATTGCCTCACTTGGAAAGAAATGTTTCGTATCACAACCCAGAACGTATACATATAAACGTGGAATCAAGGTTTAATGACACAGTACTTTCGCTCACTGTGTTCTATGTACCTGGTATTTTTCTAGTAGGTTTTGTGTGTGTGTGTGTGTGTGTGTGTGTGTGTGTGTGTGTGTGTTTTCAGACAAGGTCTCAGTCTATTACACAGTTTGGATGCAGTGCTGTGATCTCGGCTCACTGCAGCCTCAACCTCCTGGGCTGGCAATCCTCCCGCCTCAGCCTCCCAAGTAGTTGGGACTCCAGGCACCCACCGCCATGCCCACCTAATATATATATATTTTTAATTCTTAGTAGAGACAAAGTCTCACTATGTTGCCAGCTGGTCTCCAACTCCTGAGCTCAAGCAATCCTCCCAAATTCTTGTGATTACAGGCATGAGCCACTGTACCCGGCCCTGTTTTATTTTTTAAGCACTGGTTTCAACCAGCATGGCCGGGCGTTTGAAAACCACTGGCAAGGTGAAGTGGCCAGTGAGGGGGTGGGTGTCAAGTGTAATCTGCCCTGGGACTGTGTGGCACAGCCTGAGCAGCCTGTTCAGACAAGACTCCAAGCACTCCGTCCAGGTTACCTGGGCCCAGCTTCCTAAGCACCAGCCCCATCCCAGGGAAACTGTTCCATCCCCTGCTCTGAGATGCAGTGGGCTCCTAGTGGGCATAGAGGGAGGTTTAGTGAGAAGCGCATCTTCAGGGCCCCCAAAATCCACCAGGCTGGATCACCCAGATTCAATGAGGCCGTTCACAGCACCCCCAAAGATGCATTCCTTTAGCATTTGATCATTCAGTCTCCCCTTAAATGGGAGGTACTCCTTTGCTGTTTGCATGTCAGTGGGGAAGGGTCTTGTGCCATAAGGTTTGGAAACTGACCCTCTGACTAGAGACCCGCCAGGGCTAGCAAGGTGGAGAGGCGGAAGGAGGGGAAAACCAAAGGGAAATGAGTCCTGGAAGGAGCTGCCCTCCAGGCGCCATCCTGACCCGCCAGCCCCAGCTGTGGCCCTTCCCCAGCCCCTTCGTCTGCTTCCTGGGTGCACGGCCAGCCTACCCCTCCAGGCTTCAGTGTGGCCTGTAGCTGAATTCTGGCCCAGTGAATATGTATGGAAGGGATGAGCAGTACTTCCTGGCCTGGCCCATTGAGGCTCCCTGCACGCCATGCTCTTCCCCTTCAGCTTGACACAGGGGAGCACAGGGACCTTGGGCCCCACATGGAAGATTGGAGGGTTCCCATATGGAAGATTGGGGCATCCCACATAGAAGGAGCTCAGGCCCCCAAATCACTGCTTAGATGGACACCAACTGCCCCTCAAGATCACTCATTTTGAACTTCATGTGACCAAAATAAACTTACATTATGTTAAGATATGGAGATTACCCTAACAGGTAAATTTTCAAATTTCTAAACTATCCAAGCTCAAGGAAGTGGAGGAAGGCATTCTAAAATTGAATTTAGCAAAAACTTACTTCAAAACAGGAAAGACTCTATACTGGGTTGAACAGTGTCTTTCCAAAATGTATGTCCACCGGAATCTCAGAGTGAGCCCTTACATGGAGATAGGGTCTTTGTGAACGCAGTCAAGTTTAGACGAACTCATGCTGGAGGAGGGTCAGCCCTTATCTAGTGATTGGTGTCCTACAAAAAGAGAGAAATTCGGACACAGAGACACAGACACACAGGGAGAAGGCCACTTGAAAACAGGCAGATATTGGAGCTCCAAACTAAAGACACCAGGGATGCTGTGACAATCAGAAAGGGGAGGCAAGAGCAGCTTCTTCCGGGGAGCCTCCGGAGAGTGGATGGCCCGGCCAGCACCTTGCTTCGGGATTTCTGGCCTTCAGAACTGTGAGAGAATAAATGTGTGTTGTCTTAAGCCACCCGGTTTGTGGCACTCGGTTACAGAAGCCCCAGGAAACCAATACACTCTGAAATCAAAGCTTAGGGTAATTTTTAAAAATTGTACTATTTTTAGCCTAGTTCTGGGTCACATGCTCTTAGGAAGCGATAGTCCTGATTCGATGCTTCCAGCTGGAGGAGACCCCTCCTCCCCTCATCCATCCAGAGAGATTACCTTGGGGCCGGGCTGCTGGGCGACCTCCAGAACAGAGAAACTCTCTGCCCAGGAAGAACAGCGTTCTTTATTTTTGAGATGGAGTCTGGCTCTGTCACTCAGGCAGGAGTGCAGTGATGGATCACAGCTCATTGCAACCTCCACCTCCCGGGTTCAAGCGATTCTCGTGCCTCAGCCTCCCGAGTGGCTGGAACCACAGGCATGCACCACCATGCCCGGCTAATTTTTGTATTTTTTAGTAGAGATGGGGTTTCACCATGTTGGCCAGGGTGGTCTTGAACTCCTGACCTCAAGTGATCCACCGGCCTCGGCCTCCCGAAGTGCTGGGATTACAGGCATGAGCCACTACGCCTGGCCGAATAGGGTTCGTCCAGCTGCCAGCAGGGGCCCAGCTGCCCCTGAAAGATGACGTGGCCCACCCTCTGCCGTGGTACCCGCCTGAGCCATGACGGGGAGAGGGAGGCCTGGAAGATAAAGACCATGCAGGCAGATGCAGGAATCTCGATTCCTGAGGCTGCTCCCGGGACCCAGCCCAAGTGGGTGGACGCCTGTTTGTCAGCCCAGCCACATATGTAGACCACAATCAGCCAGCTCCCATCAACCTTCACTTCAAGCATTCAGACATACAACAAATCATGCAGCTGATGGCTTCTGGAATCAAATTTGAAAAGGGAAAGCTGTTGTAAACACGTTAGCTGCTAATCAGACCACCTCAAGGAACACTAGGATGAGTGTTTTGTTTTGTTTTGTTTTGTTTTGTTTTGTTTTGTTTTGTTTTGTTTTGAGACAGAGTCTCACTCTGTCTCCCAGGCTGGAGTGCAGTGGTGCAATCTCGGCTCACTGCAACCTCACCTCCTGGTTCAAGCACTTCTCATGCCTCAGCCTCCCGAGTAGCTGGGATTACAGGTGCCTGCCATTATGCCCTGCTAATTTTTTAATTTTATTTTTAGTAGAGATGGGGTTTCACCATGTTGGCCAGGCTGGTCTCAAACTCCTGACCTCAGGTGATCAGCCTGTCTCAGCCTCCCAAAGTGCTGGGATTATAGGCGTGAGCCACCGCTCCCAGCCACATGAGTGTTCTTTACAGAGCAGATGTCTTTTTAAACATGAAGCATCACTCCGTGGAGGAGTATGCTAGGGCTGCAGTAACAAAGTGTCACGAGCAGAGGGGCTTAAACCACAGAAGTGCCTCGCTTCGGAGCTCTGCAGGCTGTAAGTCCAGGAGCAAGGTGTCCGCAGGGTTGGTTCCTACTGAGGCTGTGAGAGGAAATCTGCCAGGCCTCTCCTCTAACTTCTGGTGTTGGCAGGGAAAACCTGGGGTTCCTTGGTTTGTAGAGGCATCACCCTGATCTTTGCCTTCATCTTCACATGGCCTGTTTGTTTGTTTGTTTGTTTTGAGATGGAGTCTCGCTCTGCCACCCAGGCTAGAGTGCAGTGGCATGATCTCCACTAACTGCAACCTCCTCCTCCCAGGTTCAAGTGATTCTCCTTCCTCAGCCTCCTGAGTAGCTGGGATTAAAGGCATGCACCACCATACCTGGCTGATTTTTTTTTGTATTTTTGTTAGAGTTGGGGTTTCACCACGTTGGCCAGGCTGGTCTTGAACTCCTGGCCTCAAGTGATCTGCCTGCCTCAGCCTTCCAAAGTGTTGGGAGCCGCCATGCCTGGCCAGTTTGGAAGTTTTTGAAAAGCTAAACAGACACACACACACACTGTTGTGATGCCCCCAATCCACCCCAAGACATACGCTAAACAGAAACATGTGTGTGTCCACCAAAAGACACGCAAGAATTTAGAGAGCAGCACTGCTGGTGATTGCTAAAAAGTGAAAACATTTCTAACCTCCATCCTCCAAGGGGAAAATGGGTGAATAAATAAAGGTGTGTTTAAGTAATGGTGGAATTCTACTCAGCACTAAAAAAGAGCAAACTCCAGCCTCACGTGGCAGTGTGGATGGGTTTAATGAGCATCGTGCTGGGAGAAAATCAGGCACCAAAAAGAATAGACAATTTCATTCCATTGACAGGCAGTTCAAAAACAGGCAAAAGGTGTCAAGAGTCAGAACAGTGCTTACCTTTGGGAGTGGGTAGCGACTTGGGGGGCTGTGGGATTGAGGGGGCAGTTGATCTGCTGCTTCTAATATTCTGTTCCTCTATCTGGGTCCTAGTTAGCAGAGTGTGCTCCGTTTGTGAAAATTCACTGAGCTGACGTTATGATACATAACATGATATGATGCATAATGTGATATAGAATAGAACATAACCGCCCTCAGCTCTGGCTTCTTTTTGCTTGTAAAATGAAATAATAAGAATACTCACCCTGGCTGGGCATGGTGGCTTACACCTGTAATCTCAGCACTTTGGGAGACTGAGGCGGGTGGATCACTTGAGGTCAGGAGTTTGAGACCAGCCTAGCCAACGTGGTGAAACCCCGTCTCTACTAAAAAAAAAAAAATTAGCCAGGCATGATGGCATGCGCCTGTAGTCCCAGCTACTTGGGAGGCTGAGGCAGGAGAATCACTTGAACCCAGAAGGCAGAGGTTTCAGTGAGCCGAGATTGTGCCACTGCACTCCAGCCTGGGTGACAGAGTGAAGAGTGAGACTCCGTCTCAAAAAATAAAATAAAATAAAAAAATTCACCAGGTGTGGTGTCGTGTGCCTGTAGTCCCAGCTACTCGGGAGGCTGAGGCAGGAGAATCGCTTGAACCCGGGAGGCAGAAGTTGCAGTGAGCCAAGATCAAGCCAGTGTACTCCAGCCTGGGTGACAAGAGCAAAACTCCATCTCAAAAAAAAAAAAAAGAATACTCACCCTGATAGAGTCAATGTGAGAAATAATATAAGTTCCTAGCACATGGTAACTGCTCAATAAATGACAGAATTTTTTTTTTTCTAGGCAGAATGAATCTCTGGTGATGAAAGTGAGAATCTGGGAGCTAATGATGGTGGCAGGCTGTGGTGGGAGCCTCTGGGGCACTGCTGAGAGATGGCGCTGGGTGGTGTTATGGGTGTGGGCTCACTTTCTAATAATTCTTCCAGCTGGGCACCTGATTCGTGGGCTTTTCTGTGGGCATGTCATACTCCAACACAAAAATAGCTTACCAAAAATGCAAATAACAGTATCCATTTCTCAGATTATGAGGATTAAAGAGATAAGAAACCTAAAGCATTTAGCATTGTGCCTCCCATGGTTTAAGAGCTCAGTGCCTGTCTGCTGTCGTAGCTGCACAATCCCTTATCCAGAAAGCTGTGGGTTTTTGGCATTCGAGTTTGGGGAGCTGTAGGCTGGTAATACAGGACATATCCTGAATATCACTTACCACCCACTGCTGGGTCCAGCCTGCAGATTCTGGCTGAACAACAGATGAACACATGCACTCAGACACAGGTATCCAGTGAAAGAGTGGGCTAGGGGACCGGGCCGCTCACAGACACGGAGGAGGGTGCTGTAAAGAGTCAGCAGCCACGGCCCTGACAAGCTGGCGCTGCAGGCATTTATTTAGTACAGATTTAATGACAAAGGCCTTGAGTCAACACACTTGTGGGTAATTAACATGGTCGCTCCCCAAGAAGGAGAAGTCCTGTGCACAGGCGATTAAAGGCCAGGTTCTGAGGCCTAAGTAAACTAACTTATCTAGATCAGTTTCTTTACATCCCCTTGTTATCTAACCTAAGCTTTCAGGTACCAGATAAGAGAATCTGGCTGCCTTCAGCCCAAATCCCTTTCCAAAGCTTTTGTAAAACCTCCTGGCCTTCCAGGAAGGTTTGCATCTTTCTACAACTTTTCCCACCACCCTGACCAATTTCCTACAACCCCCCACATGTCTGGACAGTGTCCCCCAGAAAACACAGTATCGGTATTCTCACCAATGGATAAAGAAAGTCTATAAGTAGTCCCAAGTCCATTCAAATCAATTTTATCCCCAAATGGGTTTTGTCTCCAAATTTACACACAAAAAATGTTCCCGGAGTGTTTTGGATTTCAGAATTGTGGGTAAAGGATTGGGCACCCATATTTTCATCATCATGATGTGTATGATGTCATGTGTTTTCTACACCTGGAAATTGGATCATTTGTTTGTGGTTCAGTATTGTGTGACATTTCCCATTCTACAGAGATGTGAAAACTGGAAGAGAAACAGGAAGTACCTCCAGGATTCGCCTAAGCATATGCTGCGGTTTCCATCAAACCACAAGCCACCCCAGCATCTCAGTGGCTTCTATAGGTTGTCCTGAGAGAGCCACGAGGCCAGGGTCCTTGAGGGATTCCCAGACACCAGCTGCTCCTCCAGACACCAATTCCACCCTCCACCTTTCTGTGTCCGTCCCAGACCCAAGCAGCCCAGGTGAGAAGCCATGGGTAGGAGGTTTCCCAGTGGGTAGAGGTGCCAGACTTAGCAGCTAGAAATATAGAATGCTGGGTTAAATGCAAATTTCAGATCAATGATAAATAATTTTTTGTGTAAGTGTATCCCATACAGCATTTGAAATACAATTTCATCAAATTAACTAGATGTCCTGCATGTTGTAGGAAATTCTCTAGAAGGTGTGTCTCCAGGATAGAGGGCCAGTGAAGAATGGCAGCCCACACCGTTATGGGATGAAGTGTGTCCCCCAAAATCAACATATTGAAGCTGTAACCCCCAGAACCCCAGAATAAAACTATATTTGGAGTTAAGGTCTTTAAAGAGGTAATTATGTCCTAATGAGGTATTTAGGGCGGACCCTAATCCAACAGGACTGGTATCCTTCTAAGAAGAGGAAGGGACATCAGAGGAGAGGCCATGTGAGGACACCATGGGAAGGCAGCCACCTGCAAGTCAAGGAGAGGGACCTCGGGAGAAACCAGCCCTGCTGACACCCTGAGCTCCTTGCAATTCCAGCCTCCTAGACTGTGAGAAAATACGCTTGTGTTATTTAGGCCCCCCAGTCTGTGGTTCTTTGCTGTGGCAGCCCTAAGAATCTAATACACATGCCAACCTGTCCAGGCACAGATGGACCGTCTTCAGGGAGAGGGTGTAGGGGGATCTGCAGGCCTGCCGGGGCTGAACCTGCCTCAGCAGTGGAGGCAGCTTCCCCCAACCCCAAGCCCCCAGCCCCTCCCCCTGTGACATGCATGCTCTGAGTTCAGTCTGTTTCCAAGCCCCTTCCTGTGCCTGTGCAGTCAATGTCACCCCCAGTCTCAGGGTATCCTTGCACTGATACGCTCCACTACACCCTCACGCCCACCCCGCAGCTTCCTGAACCACACCCCCAAGTGCACCGCTCTGCCTCTGGCTTCTCCATCAACCACGTGCCCTGGAGTCTCTCCGAGCTGTCCATGTGGGCAGCCTCCTTTTGAAGCCTGGAGTGGGTGAGTGTTGAGCAGGGGCAATGGCAGGGGCTAGAGCTCATTTCATTCCTGAGTAGGGGAAGCTCTAAGATTCCTTCTGTACCATAAGTGAGTGCTGCCCTGCCTGGGGCTGTGCACACCCTGCCCTGAGACTACTGCCTCAGAGCATGGGCAGCTGGTCAACCTAGGCATTGCCCACGCCTCCCACATGGGTGGTGGGCAGCCCCACCGCCCCTCTGTCCATCTTCCATTGACCTGTGGAGTCTCAGAGATCTGTCTTGATTTTTTTTTTTTTAGACAGTCTCGCTCTGTCACCCCTGGAGTACAGCGGTGCAATCTCTGCTCACTGCAACCTCTTCCTCCCGGGTTCAAGCGATTCTTGTGCTCCAGCCTTCCAATTAGCTGGGATCACAAGCGTGCATCACCATGCCCAGCTAATTTTTGTATTTTTAATAGAGACCTGGTTTCGCTATGTTGGCCAGGGTGGTCTCAAACTCCTAACCTCAAGTGATCTGCCTGCCTCGGCCTCCAAAAGTGCTAGGATTGCAGGTGTGAGCCACCACACCCAACCTGTCTTGATTTAACAGTCATTCAAGGTGCTCATTTATTGACTGAATGGCTACAAGAGAGATATAAAGGAACACATCCAATCAGTCTTGCCCTGGGTCTGGAGTAGGATTCTCAGCACCAGCGACCTTTTGCCTGGATCATTCTCTGCGGTGGCGCTAGCCTCTGCCCTGCAGGATGTTTAGCAACATCCCTGGACCCCACCCACTAGATGCCAGCAACAGCTCCCTGCCCCAGTTGTGACAACCAAAAATGTCCTCAGACATTACTCCAAGCACCGAGATTGGGAGCCGCTGTTCTCAAGGTTTCCAAATGCATCTCATGCCATAGGTCTATGCACAGAATAAATGGATGATTCACTGTTGACCAATGAAGGTTTTGTTTGGAGACAGGTGTTGTAACAGCAGGAAGAAAACTCCCCAAACGAAAAGTGTGCTGTCAGCTGAAGCATCTCCCCAGTCCAGCCCTGCACCCCCACATGCATCCCCACACGAGCGTGCTACCAGGAATCAACCGAACCCTTGTTTCTCTCACAGAAAATTGGTGGAAGCAATCCTCGCTTGCGTGCCAGGATGCCTGTCCAGGTGAAGCCAGCATGAGTCTCTCTAGATTCTAAGGCAGTGATGGGAAAGTGAAGGAAGCAGAAACAACCAAGGGCTATCCTCTGTCATTAATTGACTCTGTCAGCCCTCCCTAAGCCAGGTGGTGTGTGTTATGCATCAGGACGCCGGGCTCTTGTGGGGTAATGAGAGGGACTCATAAGTGGCCAAACTGTGACTCAAACCTGGCAGGACTCCAGAGTCCACTGGCTTCACTCTGCCCTCTTAAATTCTACAATTAGAGCTCCCCAGGAGAGGGCAACCCATTGACTTAAATGTTCACTCACCTGTAAACAGGTGACATGAGATTTTCTCCCATTCGTGGGTTTCCTGTATCAGGCTGCAGCACAGAGCAGGGGCCGTCGGGCACCTATGGGCTGAAGGGAACCCTGGGTAGAGGATAGTGTACGTTTGTTTCGTGATGTTGCCAGGAGCTGGCCCTTGGCTGTAAACCAGGTCCTGTTTTGAGCGTGCTGGGAAGTTCAGAAGCAGCGTTCCGTAGACACTTCTGAGATGCACAGGCACCTCTTCTGCCTAATGTGGCCAGGAAAAATTGCCCTGATAAAACCAATGACATCATGGATTAGAAACTGAGGACCCCGCAGCCTAGTAGTTCCTGATCTTGCTGCCTATTAACATCACGGGGGCACCTTTCAGAGCTCCCCAGGTGATGTTAATAGGCAGCAAAATCAAGAACCACTGGCCCTCAGGGGCCTTGCTGCCTGTGAATAGGCAGCAATCGATGTCCAGGCCACTCCCTACCAACTAAATCAGGGTCTCCAGGATGGGCTCGTGCCTCCGTGGTTCCTGGTTCACCAGGTGCAGCTGCGACCTCCCTCAGTGATCCAGCGCGGGCTTCCCACACTTTAATGCACATCTGAACGAATCGAGGCTCTTGTGAAAATTTGAATTCTGGCTCAAGAGGCTGGGATGAGCCTGAGATTCTGCTAGGAGCTAGGAAAAGTGTGATCCAGAGCTAGGAAAAGTGTGATCCCGAGCTAGGAAAAGTGTGATCTTGGATGTTTGTCATCTGGGAGCTTGTTAGAGGTGCAGGATCTCAGGCCCCACCCAGAACCTAAGGATCAGAATCTACATTTGAATAAGGTGCAGGTTTGTTGAATATACGTCCCTAGTTTGAGACAACCTACTACAACCTGAAGCCTCCATTTGCTCATGAGGAAGTGAGGTACAGAGAGATGGGGCCCTGGACCCCATAGCTACTCAATGCAAAAAGCTTTAGGAACTGTGCTTGCCTGCAACCCACGCATCTTCTTCCCACCGTTGCTGGTCTCACTAAAGATTGCATTTGTTTCTCTGACAATGATGACTTCAGCCAGTGTATAAAACTTGCTCCTGTTACATTTAATTCAGGCACGAAACCAAACAAACCCAAAAATGGAGGAAGGAAAGAGAAGAAATGGGGCTAAAAAAGATCTAAAAATGGGACAGAAGCAAGGTGCCTTTTTCATCTTCTCTTTGATTAAAAAAGGTCTGTTAGCTCGAAGCCCACAGGTATGTGACTCAGTGCAGGTGAGGGGAAACTCCGTGGGAAGTTTTGGATTGTTCCTATTAGAAGAATCAGGAGTTTAGCCCAGCTCAGGGAAAACATAGGAGCTTCCTTTGACTCTCCCAGGATGAGCTAGTTTCAGTATTGTGGTGAAAAAATATAATAATACAAAGGCGTTCACCAAAAGGAAGTGCTGTTTCCTCTATTTCTGAACCCACAGACAGCTAAAATGACACTGATGAGTCAGAAGCTAGCGCCCCTGAGGGAGCCACCAAAGGGAGATACTGAGCTTTTAATGTTTCCTTAAAGGGCAGCCCAACCCCTCCCAGTGCGGAGCTGATTTTTGGAAATAGCCAAAAGTGGTTTCAAGTCACATCAGGTGATTGAGGTGGGTGATCAAACTCAGCACGATGTTAGAAACAAATCCAAATGTGACAATAAGTGGCATTCCTGGTTTATTTATTTTGAGACAGTGGTCTCTGTCACCCAGGCTGGAATGCAGTGGCATGATCACGGCTCACTGCAGCCTCCACGTCCCAGGCTCAAGCCATCCTCCCACCTCAGTTTCCCAAATAACTAGGACTATAGGCATGTGCCACCATGCCCAGCTAATTTTTTTATTATTTATTTTTTGTAGAGACGAGGTCTCACTATGCTGCCCAGGCTGGTCTCAAACTCCTGGATTCAAGTGATCCTCCCCCCTCGGCCTCCCAAAGTGCTGGGATTACAGGCATGGGCCACTGCACCGGCCCTGGTTTCTTCATGTGGGTTGTCACCTGGCTCTAAAAGGCAGTTTCTTATCAAAGTCCCAGCTGCGGCTTGAGCAGAAATAGCTGCATGGACAACAGCATGGAGCTTCTCAAGGTGCCTCCTTTGAAGGGCAAAAGTGGGTCTGATGGGCTGTTCGAAGCGGGTCCCTGAGGGTCACATTCCCTGCATCCAACTCCCTTCCTTCCTTCCTTCCTTCCCCTCCCTCCCTCCTTTCTTTCTTTCTTTCTTTCCTTCCTTTCTTTCAACAAGCTCAGGCAAATTTTATTACAGGAAAATGTTGCATGGTTTACCTTTCACCAGTCTGTTCTGGCATGCTTCTAATGATGTCGGAATCACCTGGATCAATGATAGCCAGTGTGCACGCTCTGTAGTATTTTCCACATGCTGTGCCCAGTTCAATATTATTGCCACCGTAGCAATGGACACCAGTTTTGGCCAACATTCCATAGCTGGGCGGTTGTTAGTGAGAATGATCAATTTCGCTTTGCCTTGTCTGATCATCTTCAGAGTCTGCTTGGACCCCAGCTCATACTTTCCACTTTTCATAACAAGTTGGAGCCTACAGTTGATCGACTCCAGGAAGTTTTTCTTCTTCTTTGCAGCCACCAAATTCCTGCCTTAGGTGCGGGACGGCCCCCAACCAAGAGCAGCCGCTGAGATGGCCGGGGAGCGAGAAAAGCCTCTTTTCTTTAATAAAGGTGAATGCCCATTTTCAGACACAGGATGGGATTATTGAGGGTGCCACCAAGGAGAAGGGGATCACCATCTGAGAAGGGGCCATGGGGGGCTGCCATGGCAGGTGGCAGAGGGCAGAGCAAAGAAGGGGCAGACATCGCCCCTATCAGTCTGCTTGGGCTGCACTAACAAAGTACCACAGATCGGGGCTTAAACAATGGAAACTTACTGTCTCACAGTTCTGGAGACCAGAAGTTCAAGATCAAGGTGTGCATAGGGCTTGTCCCCTCTGAAACCTGTAGGGCAAATTCCTCCTTGCCTCATCCTCGCCTCTGTGGGTTGCTGGCAATCCTCATCATCCCTGGACTTCCAACCGCATCCCCCAATCTCTGTTTCTGTTGCTGTTATGCGGCATTCTTCCTGTGCCTCTATCGTCACCTGGCTGTCTTCCTGTAAGGACAGCAGTCATCATGGATTAGGGGCCCACTGTCATCTGGTAGGACCTCATCTTAACTATTTACATCTGCAACACCCTGTTTCCAAATAAGGCCACTGCCTGAGATACTGGGGGGTTGGTACCTCAACGTATTTTTCTGGGGAGATACAAAATTCAATCTGTAATGCCACCTTTGTCAAAACTGTTTCTGGAATATTAATTAGGCTCATTCACTCCACCTGAGGGTTTTTGTTTTGTTTTGTTGTTTTTTTTTGATACAGAGTCTCACTCTGCTGCCCAGGCTGGAGTGCAATGGTGTGATCTGGGCTAATGGTAACCTCTGCTTCCCGGGTTCAAGTGATTATCCTGCCTCAGCCTCCCAAGTAGCTGGGACTACAAGTGCCTGCCACCACACCCAGCTAATTTTTGTATTTTTAGTAGAGACGGGGTTTCACCATGTTGGCCAGGCTGGTCTCGAACTCCCAACCTCAAGGGATCCGCCCGCCTCAGCCTCCCAAAGTGCTGGGATTACAGGCATGAGCCACCTCGCCCGGCCTATTGTGCTTTTTTCCCTTCCCCTCGTCTCCCTCAAGTGCGCACTGAGCAGGCTCCTGGCGGTAGGATGCAGAAGGCCTGAGTTAACATGGCCTTTCGTTCACTCTGCAAGGAGCAGGCTGGTGTCCCAGGGAAGACCCTGGAGGGGAGGGAAGCCCCTAGCCCTGCCCACAGCTGACTATGCGGGAATCACTGGGGCAGCAGTGGGCCCGGCCGCAGCCATGGAGGAGGTCAGGTCCTGGGCCAGGGCATGAGGGTGGTTAGAGAGGAGTGAGTGGGGACAGCCTGCTGCGGCTTGGCCGATCCTTGGGCACAGACCTTCCTGCTCCTCCTTGGCCCTCCCTCCGGGAGGCGCAGGCTCAGCCTCCTGCGTTCTTTCCTCTGCAGCTGCCTGGGCTGCCTGCGCTCAGCCTTGAACACCCTCCTGGCCTTGGGGCTCTGCTGCCCCATGCGGAGCCCCCATTTCAACAGATGCAGACACCCCAAAACCCCTTCCCAACAGCCTGAAGAGAAGCCCTGGCTCTGAAGAGACAGCAGGGAAGCGGAGCCCCCCCGGGACGCCCCCCAGACCTCCACCTCTCCCCAGCACCCGGCGGGGGTGGTGGTGCATGCACTTCCCTTGGCTGCGGGAACAAACTGCCACACACAGGCAGGCTGAACACAGCAGAAGTCTATTCCACGCAGTCCTAGAGGCCAGAGGCAGTGACATCAAGGTGCTGAACGGCCACCCTCCCATCGGAGGCTCGGGGAAGAATCTGTTCCTTCCTCTTCCAGCTTCCACGGCTCAGGGCAGCACCCCTGCAACCTCTGCCTCCATGGTGACATCGCTTCCCCTCTTCTGTGTCAAATGTCCCCCTGCGTCCCTCTCCACCAGAATAATCCCCTCATCTCAAGCACCTTAATTTAATCACACCTGCAAAGCGTTTGCCGCGTAAAGTAACAATTACAGGTTCCAGGGATTAAAACCTGATATGTTTGGAGGCCATTATTCTGCCTACACAGAGGGGCTGGCTTAGGACACCCGTCCTTGTTGCCGGGTAAAGCCGCCCAGGGGGCCTGGAGGAAGGCTGCTCTGTCTCAGCCCCCCCAGGTACCCCAAGGGTGCCGCCACTGAGGTCCTCGGGCTCTGATCCAAGTATGAAGTGAGAGCAAGTTCACTCCTTTCCCCACTGGCTCTGACACAAGTTTTCCGTGTGGCCAGGGATGGGTGTGCGCAGCCCAGAGTAGGGGCCGGCCCAGGCTCGGCCAAGGCCCACACATCTGCCTGGCGCAGTCATGCCCAGCTCCATCTGTGCCCACACATCTGCCTGGCGCAGTCATGCCCAGGCTCGGCCAAGGCCCACACATCTGCCTGGCGCAGTCATGCCCAGCTCCATCTGTGCCCACACATCTGCCTGGCGCAGTCATGCCCAGGCTCGGCCAAGGTCCACACATCTGCCTGGCCCAGTCATGCCCAGCTCCATCTGTGCCCACACATCTGCCTGGCCCAGTCATGCCCAGCTCCATCTGTGCCCACACATCTGCCTGGCGCACTCATGCCCAGCTCCATCTGTGCCCACACATCTGCCTGGCGCAGTCATGCCCAGGCTCGGCCAAGGCCCACACATCTGCCTGGCGCAGTCATGCCCAGCTCCATCTGTGATGGAACCACCAGCGCTGGCCACCTGGGTGGCTTCCTTCAGGGCCAGCTCGCAGCTCTTCGCCAATATCTCATTCAAATCTGCAGATTCTAGGCCGTAAGTCTTCACTACTCAAAGTGGGGTGCCAGGGCCAGCAGCACCGCCCCCCTCACCTGGGAGATTGTTGGAAAAGCAGACCCTCAGGCCCAGCCTTAGCCCTTCTACATCAGAATCTGCATGTTTGCCAGATGCCCGGGAGTCCTGGGCCCATGACAGCGAGAAGCACGTGTAGAATCAGCTCCAGTGCCTGTTCCCCTCCCACCAATGCAACTGTTCATTCCATTCAAAAGCTGGTCTTTTCTCTCCTGGCAGGAGTGTGGGCTGCCTGCCTCCCCAGGAGACAGGCGTGTGGTTTGGAAGCCAAGCAGTGCTCATTTGGTTTATTTATCTTCCTGAGACTTAATCTATTTTGAATTTCAGATAACATTCTAAAAAGGCTTGGCTTGTTTTTCTTATCTAGGGGTGGGGTAAGTGCGCTTGTGTTGAGCAAAGTTGAGAAACATTTCTGCGGCTGATCACGGAGCTTCAGACCCACCCTCCCCGGGGCTGCCTTCCCAGTAATCTGTAAAACCCACCTGATTCGGCCTGTCCTGCGGTGAACATCTGTTTATCCACATGGCGCTCTTCCCTTCCCTTTATAAAGGGTCTCCTCCCACGGGAAGGAGGCTGCCAATCACAGCATGCCCACCCGTCACATGACGCAGGTCATGCGGTGGTCACGTGACACAGGCCTGCCTCTGTAAAGCATCTGTGCCCCTGGCCACAGTTGATTGGTCCGCTGTTACACGTGACTGAAACTAGACCATTCAGAATCCTTCCTTCCCTGGGGCTTTTAAAATCAAGGCTGAGAAGTTGTCTATCTGTTTTTCAGGGATCTCTAACCTGCAATGATGTCAGAGAAGTACTGCTGTCTGGAGGTGCTGGCTCATGGCAGCTTGCCGTATGGAAGTACCTACCTCCTGGTACCCTGCCCTGTAGAATTTTTCTGCCACACAGAGGTTCCCTGCCACATGGAGAATGCCCACCTGCAGGGGGAGGAATGACACCAGGCACAGAGAAACCTAGATCAAAGTGGGAGCCACAGGGCGTCTCGGCTCCATTCGCAAACCACGTTATGCTTCCTGATGTCCCTGCAGTCACTACGATTCTTAGAGCTCCCCGGAGTCCTAACACATTCCCTTTTCAGTCTAGTTGTTTGAATTTGATTTCTATCTTCTGCAACGGAAAAAGTCCTAACACATTTCCACTTTGGAAATCTTCGGATAGCAGCCATGTTGGGTTACAGGATATCATCCTTCTTATTGCCATTCAGAGACCTTTCCAATCTCACTCCATGTCCCTCACCTCTTCCCATGGAAATTTAGCTCCTGCACTTGACTCTTCCAAGGTACAGATATAGCCGGGATTCTTTCATGCACCTGCTGGACTATTCCAGACCCCTGTGAAGCTCTCCCCGGTGCCTGCTGAGCAATCCCAAGTGCCTGCAGGACTCTTCCAGTTCTTTGGTGGTTGTTCTTTTTTGAGACAGGGTCCCACTCTGTCGTCTAGGCTGGTGTGCAGTGGTGCAATCACGGCTCACTGCAGCCTTGACCTCCTAGGCTCAGGCGATCCTCCCGCCTCAGCCTCCCGAGTCACTAGGACTACAGGCATGCACTACCATGCCTGGCTAATTTTTTGTATTTTTTTGTAGAGACAAGGTTTCGCCATGTTGCCCAGGATGGTCTTAAACTCTTGGGCTCAAGCAGTCTGCTCACCTCGGCCTCCCAAGTAGCTGGGACTACAGGCATGCACCACCACGCTCAGCTCATTTTTTAATTTTTGTAGAGAGCGGGGGTCTCACTAATGTTGCCCAAGCTGGTCTCGAATGCCTGGGCTCAAAACAATTTCCAGTCCTTTTGTTTCCTCCCAACACTTGAGTGTCTGCACCTGGACAACAACATTATCCCATCTCATTGTTACAGTTAGCATCTCTCTTTCCCCTCGCTAGGCTGTAGGCATTCCAGAGAGACACTGGGCCTGGTAGCCCAGGGTCCTAGTGGATTTCGGATCATAGAACATGCCCAACACGTGTTATTGATGGACCACCCAGATTTTCAGTGTGGCTTTTGAACTCCATGTTGGTGAACATACTGTGTTTCAGTGAATGTTTGCAAATGCTCTCAGAAAGGCCATAACCCACCTCCCTGCCTCAGCCTCCACCTCTGGAAAATGGAGGGAATAAAAGCTTTCCCTCATGGGCTTGTCAGGAGGACTCAGTGCCCGCGAAGCATTCAGGACAGTGGCTGGCATCCAGTAAGCATCTCAGAGCATTTTGTGTGTCATTTACATTTTCTTTCCTCCCCCACCTCCTCTGTTTCACTCACCCTTTCCTTCTCATCTTCTCCTGCTATTTCTTCACCCCATCCCTGTCTGTCAGCCAAGGGAATCATTGGGTAGCATGGGCACCCACCTCTGCAACAGGGAAATGCCTGGGGCTGGCTGTTTGGCAGCTGAGAAGATCTGCTGAGATGCCCCTAAATAGAATAAAGCTCCCTCCAACTCCGTGTATCTATCCCATCTGCTTCTTTCCAACCTCACCCCACTGCCCCAGTTTAGTGCCTCTGTCTAGACAGGTGCAGATGCTCCGACCCTCCAGACGTAATCCCTGGTTTATCTCGCTGGGAGCACCCGGCTGGAGACCCCTGCAGAGGACACGCGGCAGCTGCGCTGGCCCAGGGAGTTAGCGCAGGCTCCAGCATTCTCTCAGCCCCCAGACAATCTTCGCTTAAAAGGTGAAAACGCTCATTTTCTTTTGCACACGTGCTTTTGGCTCTGATGACTCCATTCCCACCGGTCAGAGTCTCTTAATAAGCATTAGCGTGTGAGTAGTCAGTGCTGACTGTCTGGTTGTATTCTCTGAGCAGCCAGGTAAGCTTAGGCATGTCCTTCTGTCATCCAGGTGTGCAGCCCTGGACCCCAGAGTCAGGGCACTGGGCAGGAAGGAGCCCTCTTGGTGAACCCCCTAGGTCAGCAGCTGATAGCGCACCTGGAAGCTGCCTCCTCACAGCTGGATCATGCTGCTAAGTTCCACCACACTGAGCTTTCAGAGTGACTCAGTGTTGTCATCCTTCTCCATGTAAGGACAAGAGTCATTGGATTCAGGGCCCACCTTAAATCCAGGACGATTTTATCTCATGATTCTTCACTGATTACAACTGCAAAGACAGAACTTTCGAGTAAGGTCACATTCACAGATTCCGAGTTGACCTGAAATTTGAGGGGAAACTATTCTACCCGCTACCGTGTCCATCCCTCCCCTTACCACCAGGACCCCAGTTCCAAGAGCCCCTTCTCTACCCTCACGCCAGGGCCCTGGCACCCAAGTTTGTTGGGCCCTTAGACCATTACATCAGAGTTCCCCAGTCCCCTAAAACCTGATCTCTCCTAACTTTTCAGAGCCCCACATGCCACTTAAAAATTCCCCAGAATTTATGGGAAAGAAGTGTACATGACATTGATGTTATCAAAATGTCCATGAGTGACATCCACTTTTTGTTTTTCTGATCCGCTTTGTGTTTTCTGGAGCAGGTCTTTAACATACCAGAAGGGCCTTCCTAAGAGGGACTGCTTATGATACAGGAAATAACAGCAGCGTTCGAAAAGGCTTATCTTTTCAGGTTTTTGTTTTGTTTTGTTTTGATTTTTAATTGTGGTAAACTATAAGAAAGTTTAGCATTTTAACCATTTTTGTTTGGTTTGGTTTTGTTTTTTGTTTTTTTTTTTTGACAGAGTCTCGCTCTGTCACCAGGCTGGAGTGCAGTGGCATGATCTCGGCTCACTGCAATCTCCACCTCCCGGGTTCAAGCGATTCTCCTGCCTCAGCCTCCCGAGTAGCTGGGACTACAGGCGCACCCATCACACCTGGCTGATTTTTGTATTTTTGGTAGAGACAGGGTTTCCCCATGTTGGCCAGGCTGGTGTCGAACTCCTGACCTCAAGTGACTCACCTGCCTTGGCCTCCCAAAGTGCTGAGATTATAGACATGAACCACCGTGGCTGGCCTGACTGTCCTCTTGTTCCAGATTGTCTTTTCAGATGCAGCAAACAGCCTCGGAGAAGGAAAGAGGTGGTGTCTCCCTACAGAGCAGAGAGCAGGTTTGGTTATTACCTAATATTATAAAGATAATGTCTCCCTCTGGGGCAAAGGTTAGGTGTGTTTGCTTACCGCCCATTATAAAGCATCTGCATCCCCTAAACTCAGTGTTTTCCCTCGGTGATGCAAATTCACTGCGCGGCAGCATCCACCTGGGCCCCTACATCACCCCCATGGGGTTTTGGGGACATAGGGAACCAATGCAAACATTGAGCTTGTATTAACCGTGTCTTCCATTCTCTGTATTCTGATGCTTTGATATCTGGGACCTTGCTGACCCTGGAGGGACTGCCCCACCCAGTACTAGCCAATCCCCAGAGATAGTAAACCAGCCTCCTGCAAACATGCTTTTCAAATGCAAACCAACCAATTGCAAGCCCATGCCCCAGACACCTCCTCTATTGGGTTTTCACACTCCAGGCCACTATCCACCTGCCTAATCACCCTGGGAGCAAGTACCAGACAACTAGGGACACAAACAAGGCTTTTGCCCACATGTCTGCTGTCTCCTGAGCCTGCTGACAACCTGCGTGGCCCTGCATAGCTCAGCGTGGCCCCTCCTCCTGGGAACTGGGAGTAACAAACTGTCCTTTCAATGACAATCATTTCCTGATCTGTTGGCCTTACTATAACTCAAATATTGCATTAATACACCACATTTTGAAGGAAAACTTATGCTGTTTGCTGTGCTGTGAGTAACAAAGTCCTTTGTCTCTGCCCCGGGAGTCTCGTGTCATTAGGCAGCATTTGTCAGACCGGCAGGCTAACTTTTAGCCTAGGAATTAGGTAAAATCTCAGACCCTTCATAGCTCTTGACAAGATCCAGGTCTGCTACTGCTCCAGGTTTCATAGGAACTGTGGTGTTTGACGGAAGAAACAGACGATCTGGAAGCAGAGGAGAGGCCCTTCCTGTCTCCCCCTGCTCAAACGGGGTGTGAGAGGAACTTGGATCCACTGGAAAGCTGTGGGTGGGGGGGAAGCTGGGTTCTCTGGCTTTTTTAGAAGGAGGAGGGAAGTCTGAGGTCAGAGGGGGATTTGTCAGCCCCAGCTGTGGAGTTCTCAAGTAGATCCTCTCAGGCTTCAATGCGCACACGAATCGCCTGGGAATCTGATTCTGACCCTGGGTCTGAGCTGGATCCCAAGATTCTGCACGTCCAGGGCTCTCCCAGGGGTGCCGATGCTGCGGGTCCTTGGACCATACTCAGAGGAGCCACTCACACTGGAGGACGCACTCAACGTAAGGCCACACTCACTGGCGTGCCTGGAGGATGGGGAGCAGAGGGCTTCCATACGGCTCCCACCTGGACCCCACTGCCTCCCCATCACCCACTCACCCCAAGCACACTCAATTCCAATGTGTGCATCTGTTCAGCAACCAAAATAGGATTCTCCAGGCCGTGCCTCCAGGGGATCCTAGGAATTTCCTGGAACAGAGATGGGGTTTTCAGGATGGCCCTGGTCTCCAGTCCCCTCCTGACAATCCTACTCCAAGAGGTTCATCTGGATCCCCCTCCAGCCTCCTGGAAGTCTGGATGCGCGTCAGTTGCCTGGCACATAGATGACAGCCATTAAATGCTTTTCGAATTAATGAAAAAAATCTATCAATCTTTATTTGTGTATTTCGTAGCTCCAGGGGACAATCAAAAGAAAATAAAATCCCCCAGCTGAAATAACTACATTGGTTTATGGCCATTTATCCATTTATCTGCTCTTGTGGAAGCTAAGAAGTTCCTATTTTTAGCAACTCCCATGCTCAGACATGGGTTATTTTTTGTCTTCAAGCTCTCCTAAACAGTTGACATGTTGGCTGGGCGCAGTGGCTCATGCCGGTAATCCCAGCACTTTGGGAAGTCGAGGCAGGAGCATCACCTGAGGTTGGGGGTTCAAGACCATCCTGACCAACATGGAGAAACCCCGTCTCTATTAAAAATACAAAATTAGCCAGGCGTGGTGGCGCATGCCTGTAATCCCAGCTACTTGGGAGGCTGAGGCAGGAAAATTGCTTGAATCCAGGAGGCAGAGGTTGCGTGAGCCGAGATCCTGCCATTGCACTCCAGCCTGGACAACAAGAGCAAAACTCCGTCTCAAAAAAAAAAAAACAAAAAAAAAAGAGTTGACATGTCCCAGCCTATTACCGCAAAGCCGTGCCGTGCATTTAGTGAGAGGAGACAGTAGGGACAGGAGCTCAGGCAAGAGGCCTCCTCTCCCACGGTGCCCAGGAAATAGTCACAAGGTGAGACAGCAGACAAAGGTGGGCCTAAAGAGTTGGTGGGGCTGCCCCCGAAGCAGCCGCCAGCCGAGTCCCAGCCTGGGGTCCTGTGCTCTCCCTCGGGTTTCCAGGGAAGCAGGTGTGGTAGCCCCACCTCTGCCCACCCTGTTCTCGCTCCACTTCCAGAGAGGAGGGTGCGGGTGTGAACTCTGCAGCCCGTGTTTGCAGCTCTGCCAAGTGGGCATGACCAAGCGGCAATTTAAAAGCCACTCACCTAAAGATGTGGGGTGTCTGACCCAAGCCTAAGCCCCCATTCTAATCCTGTAGAAATATTTGAAAGAGAATAGTCATCACATCTGGAGGGCTGGGCTCAAGATTTTTCTAGCACTGACTCACTCACAGAACTTGGGCAAGTCTTTACATTCTCTGGGTCTCAATTTCTGCATGGAAGCATCGAGACAGTCATCGTAGACCAGTGTCACCTTCCCTTATATGCTGGGGACTTGAAAGAACTATTACACACTCCAAAGTGACCAATTTATAGCTTAATCACTTGTAACATCTTTCTAACATACCCACACACGTTACCATAATTCTAGCAGCCACCTCAAAAACAAGGACACCAGGATGATCATGACAACAGTAAAAACAGAGTGCTAAAATATAGCTGATTTCGAAGGCATTAATCTTCCTAATCCTTCTGTGTGGACAATAGGCTGCAAATATTGGTGAAAACATCATCCTCATCATCATCACATATCTTTCTAAAAGATATTATCTACATATTCTTTCCAAAATTGGCCATGCCATTTTGCCATCTTTTCCCACTCCTGAGATAAGTAGAAAACTATTCTTATTTTCTCCAATTAGCACTTCTTTTAGGCATGGGAAACCTAGCAAGATTTGGGGAGGAAGGTTTACTGGCTTGAAGAGTGTTCCCCACCCCAAAATTCATGCCCAGCCAGAACCTCAGAATGTGACCCTATTTGGAAACAGGGCTGTTGCAGATGTAATTAAGATGAGATCATACCACAGTAGGGTGAGCTCTAAATCCAACGACTGCTGCCCTTTACGAGAGGAGAGGATGCACAGTCGTACGCACAGAGAAGACCATGCGAAGAGGGAGGCAGGGATTGGAGTAATGCACCCACACGCCAAGGAATGCCGGGGATTGTCAGCAGTCACCAGAAGCTGGCAGAGGCAGGAAGGAACCCCCCCTCCCGCCCACCGAGCCAGAGCCTTAGGAGGAAGTGTGGCCCTGCCAATCAAGTCCGGAAAGCTAGAAGTCCAAAAACTTCTAGCCTCCAGGACTGTGAGAGAATAAATCTCTGTTGCGGAAGCCCCTGAGTTTGTGATACTTTGTCGGGGCAGCCCCAGGAAGCTAACACAGAAGGGGTACTGGGAAACTGGGAGCCAGAGGCTCAGAAGGGAGCTCACAGAGGCTGCAGGAACTCAGCTGCCACTCAAGCATCTGGAGAAGGCTCAAGGTTTCTCTGGTTGCACCTGATCCATCCCAGTAGACACACAGTGCAGGGCCCACCATATGCAGTCATGAAACCAGTAGGACCCTGGGTCTCTGTCCACTCCCATCCGACCAGCCAGAACCCACCATCTCTGGCTCTACCCATGGAAGGAGGGCACCACCTGACCAAAGCAGAGGGAATGCAGGATGAGAAGGGGCAGCAACAAGTGTGCCCGATATGCTCACTGCTGAACAAAGCTTCTTTCAACAGAGAGTTTTATCCCGGAGGATTTTGAGTTTTGTTTTGTTTTGTTTTGTTTTTAGACAGAATCCATTCTGTCGCCAAGGCCGGAGTGCAGTAGCGCGATCTCGGCTCACTGCAACCTCCACCTCCCTGGATCAAGCGATTCTCCTGTCTCAGCCTCCCAAGTAGCTGGGATTATAGATCCCCGCCACCAGGCCCGGCTAATTTTTGTAGTTTTAGTAGAGACAAGATTTCACTATGTTGCCCAGGCTGGTCTTGAACTCCTGACCTCAAGTGATCCGATTGCCTTGGCCTCCCAAAGTGCTGGAATTACAGGCATGAGCCACCATGCCTGGCCTTATCCCAGAGGATTTTCCGGAATATTAAGCATACATGTCCTCTTCCTGCCATCCTCACAGAGCATCTGCCTCCTGCCATCTCGCTTCTAAGTTTCTCGCCCTTTTCCTCAGGTCCTGAGAGAGTCTTGATGGCTGACCCAAATCCTTCCTTCCTGTCCATCAACAGATGCCAGCTCAGTTCCTGGCTGGCTGTGTGTCCTTGTTCCACCTGTAGTAGGACCACTTTGCTTTCTTCATCTAGAAAGTGTGAATAACGGTAGCAGGAGCTACCTCTAGATGAAGGTAGCAAGTCTGTGGACCAGGACATGGAGCGCCCCGCACAGTGCCCGGGGCAGTGGCCCTCGATAAATGTGGGTTAACCTCTTGAACATGTTGAAAAAGGTCAAGGTTAACTGCCTAGGCCCGGGGTCAGCAAACAATGGCCCACAAGGTAAAAATGGTTTTTACACTCGTAAGGAGTTGAAAAACTTCAAAAAGAAAATTATTTTGTGATGTGGAATTCTATGAACTTAATTTTAGTGTTCATTAATAAAGTTTTATTGGAACACAGCCACGCTCACTCATTTTCATATTGTGTATGGCTGCTCTCATGCCACACAGCAGAGCTGAGCAGTTGCAGCAGAGGTGTCTGCAAAGCCCAAAAGATTTACTATATGATGCATTACAGAAAAGTGTTGCAGGTCTCTGACAGACTCGAGCCAAATGATCTAACTTCAACTCCCAGATCCAAGACTTACTAGCTGTTTGACTTTACACAAATTATCTGTCTCCATTTCATCTCTTTAAAATGGACATGATAGTCCTCATTTTAACATATTTTCGCGAGAATTAAATACATTATTATTTTTAAGGTCTCAGTGCCAGCATATAAAAATACAGTTGATGGGTTCAATTATTTTCATGTCTTTGTTTTAATGCTCATTCTAACTCTTTAAATATCACCATCCTTCTACACCAGAGTAAAATGTAAAAAAATTCTCAAGCCTTCTTTCCACTTGAAACACAAGCAAAGTTCTTTAAAACTGACTTATCATTTTCTTCTTTTCGTCATTGTTCCACATGCAAACAGATGCAGAAACCTTAGCTCAGACTTCTCAAATCCCAGATGGATTCTAATTTGTTATATTGGAGAAAAAAAGAAAATCTGTATTCCCTAACAGATGCACAAGGACTGTTTTGTTAGTCACATCTGCCACCTTCCTACTTTTCAGCACTAAAAGAACTTTTTTGCAAGCTCTTCAGATCTTGATTCTGAAATGCAAAAGCAGAATGATGAGGCGCGTATTTCTCACCTTGCCAGAGATGTTTTCCTTCTTTACCTAAATGGTCTGGAGTTTACATGCAATCATGCCCCGCAACACATAAAGGGGTCTGGCAGAGCTGGAACAGGGGTTGGGGACATTGAAAGTTGCCCCCCAACACACTCTCACTTCTTCCATGTGACCAAGGTGTGGCTGGGCATGTGGCTGTTCAGCTAGACTCCATTTCCCAACCTGCTGTGCAATTCAAGGTGGTCCTGTGGCTAAGCGCACCCCCTGCCGGCATGTGAGGGGAGGTGATAGACACCACTCCTAAGTATGGGCCTTAAGACACTGGCCTCCTCCCTGCTCTTCACCTTCCTAGGAACTGCACCCATGCAGACGAGGGTGAAAGTCCATATGATGGCAAAGCAACAAGATGGACAGAACCTGGATCCCTGAATGATCATGTGGAGCAGAGCAGTTCCATCACCAAGGACCCTTCATCTGAGGACTGGTATTTGAGAGAAAATAAACTTCTATGTGCTTTAAGCCACTGTGTGATTGGTTACTTTGCTACTGCAGCTTAGCTTTACTCTAATAGAAAGCCTCTGAGTCCATTACCTTCTGTAGTTTACAGATGAGGAAACTGAGTGATGGGACAATCCTCCCCAAATCCCATACTTAGTTGCAGAATCAGGTCTGGAACCCAGTCTCTTACCCTGCAGCCCCGTGCTCTGTCTGCTTAACTTGGGCATTATTTTTTATTTATTTTTATATTTTATTGTATACTTCTCCCTTCTTTTCTCAAGTGTTGAATTGGGCATTATGTTTACTCTTTGGAGACAGGCCTGTGTCACTTCAGCTCTCTGAAATTATCACCTGGTGCTTGGCACATAGTGCCACTTGCTGCTGGGAACAGTGCATCAGTCTGGGTCTAATAAGGAGAGAAACCACAGAGTGATTTGAACAGGGAAAGTTTTATATAAATAATCAGTAACGACAACAGGCTCGGGGTACAAGGAACTGGCTGGCAAGAACTAAAGAGAATTTTACAGAATATATGACTAGCAGATATGAATAACAGCCATTACCCCAAGGACTGGGATGGTACACCCAGAGAAACCCCCTTGCCCTGAGCTGAGATCCAGGTCTTGTTGAAGAGGCTGTGACTGTGGGTTGTAAAACTGCAGAGAAGTGGCTGTGGTGCCATGCTAGTGGAACTTGCTAGAAGTCTGCCCTCTAGATGGCACCAGGGAAAGGCGTCCCTGGAAAGATGTCTCTCTGGAAGTTTTCTGCTACAAAGCCACCTGAGGGGCTTCTGAAGGGAGCCGCTGGCCACACCAGCGATAATAAGCAAGCAGTTTCCATTCCCATCTGGAACACATTTATGTTTAACCACCGATCAACTTTTGCTCATCTGTTCTCTATTTTCTTTAGAGACTTTTAAACTTGTTTTTTTAACTGTGTGATTTGTCTCCAAATATGACTTTAAAATAGACACCCATTTTTAATACTTGGTCATAAAAAACCACCAAATCAGCAAAAAAGCACAAAATCAAGGCTCAAGCTCAGCTGCTCTGATTCAGTTACAATTTGGGAGGAACTTTGGTCAGAAACTGCATTCCTTTTCTATTGTTGTATAACAAAGTATCGTAAACTTAGCAACATGATCCATATTCATCATCTGACCTTCTCCATGGGTGGAGAGTCCAAGCCCAGCTTGGCTGAGTGCTCTGTTCACCTGGCAAGAAACCTCACCAGGGCATGGGCCGAGGCTGCAATCTCAGCAGAGGATCCAGGTTCGCTTCCAACTCATCCAGGTCATTGGCAGAATTCAGCTCCTGGCAGTGTAGAGCTGAGGTCCCGTTTTTTGGCTGGTAGTCGGCTGGAGGTCACTGTCAAATCCTAGAGGTCATCCTCATGTCCTCAGCACCTGGTGCCCTTGCAGTGACAGCTTATGTCTTCAAAGCCAGTGTGAGAACCCGTCTCTAGTCTGCTACTGCTGAGTCATGTCACAGACCACAACTGAGGGGGTAATTGTCCCACCGTGTACTGTCCTGCTGTGTACCTGGCTGTACACAGACCTACCCACACTCAGGAAGGAGATTCAATGGGGCGTGTCCGCCAGTGGACAGAATCTTGAAAGCCACCTTAGGATTCTGTCTGCAGCAGAAACTCATTGAAAACCTGTGGAAATTAGAAAATTTTCCTTTTTTGGGGGGGTGGGGGGGATGGGAGAGAGTCTCACTCTGTAGCCCAAGCTGGAGTGCACTGGTGCAATCTCAGCTCATTGCAACCTCCCCCTCCGGGGCTCAAGCGATTTTTGTACCTCAGCCTCCTGAGTAGCTGGGACCACAGGCGTGCACCACCACGCCCAGCTAATTTTTTGTATTTTAGTAGAGACAGGGATTTGCCATGTTGCTCAGGGTGGTCTCGAACTCCTGAGCTCAGGAGATCCACCTTCCTCAGCCTCCCGAAGTGTTGGGATTACAGGCAACAACCATTGCTCCCGGCCAGAAAATTTTTCTAGAGCAGGTCTATCTTCTCTCCATTCTAGAACTCTCTCTGATCCTCCAGATGAGCCAAGATTCTTTCACTGTTCTTCAGCTTTCTTCAGCCTCAACCACTCCCCAACCTCTTGATTCCTTAAAGGCTGCTATTTTTGGAACCAAAAGAAAACCAAACCCAGGTCTTGCTTCAGGGCTCTGTCCCATTTCTGGTGCCCCCTTTGGACTCGGTTTACAAGAAAAGAGGTAATAAGTGTGCTCATTTCCTAGGGTTGTTGAAACACATTACCACAAACTTGGTGGCTTCAAACAACAATGTCTTGTGTCACAGTTCTGGGGACCTTCAGTCCAAAATCAAGGTATTGAGGCCGGGCGCGGTGGCTCACGCTTGTAATCCCAGCACTTTGGGAGGCCGAGGCGGGCAGATCACGAGGTCAGGAGATTGAGACCAAGGTAAAACCCCGTCTCTATTAAAAAATACAAAAAATTAGCCGGGCGTGGTGGCGGGCACCTGTAGTCCCAGCTACT